>NC_081414.1:47090500-47322635 GCF_030272615.1 Cryptomeria japonica | reverse complement strand
AGTATGCTTGCACATCTTTATCATGACCTTGAGGAGTATGTGTTTGGACAGGGTTGCAGCTTGATGACATGCACACTTCTGCAGGTGTGGATATTTGAGCACTTCACATGCACCAGGCCTGTCATCTTTCCGATGAGTATGGCTAGCGAGCGACCTAGGGTGTTTGCTTATCCACTTACCAGCGAGTGGAGATTTGGAGATCTGTTATATTGGAGAGTGATATTTGATAGATTGACAGCCGAGGTGACCGTATGGAGACCCTATCCGCGGATGCACAGATGGGATGGGATGGAGAGACAGTTAGCATGCTTACAGAGGAACTACCTACTGAGGGGATGATATCCGCATATCATAGTCCCATTCTACTTCGACCAAGTATGGAGGTAGTTTGGGCTAGAGCAGTGTGTTCCAGCCGATGTGCCCATCTATACTCGACACTCACGAGTCTGTCCCAGACCTAGAGCAATAGCAAGACCGATGATAGATGATATCGAGACTACAGATATAGAGGGATCTGATCAGGATGTAGTCACTGATTACTCTGCATAGTCTAGAGCACAGTCCAGGTATGTCTCATGGTTTATGAGATCATACCCAGGGCCTATCTTTCCACCAGATCACCCGACAGGCCATCCAGGCCCATGGAGACATGGAGACCGAGATGAGGGTCAGGGATCCAGGTCAGAGGAGCCAGAGGAGGGAGAGGGTCATGAGGAGGCAGGAGATCCTGATCCACCCACAGGAGATCAGCCTAGTGCTGAGGAGCAGGAGGAGGAGGAGGATGCAGATGAGGATGCAGACGAGGATGCGGACGAGGACAAGGATGAGGATGATGATGAGGACGATGAGGATGATGAGGAGGAGGAGGATAGAGATGATGAGGAGGGGTCAGATGCAGCTCCCCACCATTCAGGAGATGATACCATAGCTCTAGATCCTCCTCTTATTCCCCAAAAGGGGGAACATGAGGTGATACAGAGACTTGTTTCTAGTACCTTCCAGCCTACACCCGTCGTGCACAGATTATTCGAGCGAGGGGAGCCTAGTAGTTCCTAATCACAGATGCTACCATATCATGATCCCTACTAGCGTGAGGGAGATCCAGGTATAGTAGGTTTATATTGATTGATTAATGTTTTGATGATATAGAATGGTACTAATACAAGAATCTGTTCTACTGCTACAGCTAATGTGCAGGAGTGGCATTCCCTGATTCAGCAGGCAGTGACAGACATTTCCACGATGGCACAGATCCCCAGTTCCTCACAGATTGCTTATAGGCCTCAGGGGAATGCGGGTCGGCATGAGGACTTGTTTTCCCCATTCCGAGTATAGGTAGACATATGGAGGGAGAGAGAGAGAGTCCTATCAGAGGACCTTTAGCGGGCGCAGTGAGATCTAGTAGCAGCTCAGGCCGAGGCTACCTCCTATCGCACAATCCTTATGGATAGGGATTGTAGGAGTTCCTCTCGGAGTCACTCGCGGTCTATATTGCGCTACACACCTATGGGTCCACCTGCACAGCTGGATCAGGAGGGAGCATCTAGTCGACACTCTCCAGCCACCAGCCCTAGGGATAGGAGATGATTTTATGATGTAGGATAGGTCATATTTTGGATGTACAATGACTTATCTTTGTATACGATCCACATATATATATATACATGCTTCTCTTTGTCTCAAATGTGTTATCTTTAATGCTTAAAACAATGTATATTTTGCTTTGATTAAATCTAATACATTTGGTAGATGTACATGTATGTTCAGGATTTAATTTCCATGTGATTTATTTCTCAATGCTCCATGATTAAATTGATACATGTGTGACTTAATTAAAATATTTAATCAAGTACTACATTGATGATAGGGAAGAAATATGCATTAAGTCTAAGAATCATATAACTAGTGTGATTTAATTAAATACAACATGATACGATTCTACTTAACGCATAAGACATTGTATAATATGCTAGCATAATGGAAACGTAAATCTTTTACAATTTACATAAATGAATTCAAGACAAACTATAAAGTAAGGAGACACACTTGTCAAGAACGAAGCAATATAGATTAAACACCATAACATTTAATTCTATTTTGCTCTAATTAGGAGATACTAACATATTACCCAATGTTGAAGAACTGAAAAGAAGATAAATAAGGAATGAAGAATTAAGCATAATATCTACGCAAGTGCATAGCATTGATAGGTTCTTTAAGAGGCGTACCGTCTACATCCACTATTTTGTAAGCACCTGATCCATAATCTTCAATAACGATATATGGTCCAAGCCAATTAGGACTAAATTTTCCCTTTTCTGCAGGTAAGGCATTCACATTGCACTGATTCTCATAGAGGACTAAGTCACCTACTGAGAAGGAACGTTGAATAACCTTATCATTATAGCTTCGTTGTAGAGTTTTGTGATACGCTTGAATATGCTCAAGAGCGTTTATACACTGTTCATCAAGCATCTCAAGCTGTTGAAGTTGTTGTTCTCTATAAGAGTCATCATCTACTATACCTTTGAGAGAAACCCTAAGTGATGGAATCTCTAACTCTAAAGGCATAATAGCGTCAGCACCATAAACAAGATTATAAGGAGTAGTTCCTGTAGCAATTCGTACACTCGTTCGGTAGGCCTAAAGAGCATAGATTAGTTGATTACTCCAATCCTTACCATGCTTATTCACGGTTTTGCGAAGAATTTGTTCAATTATCTTATTGGATGATTCGGCTTGACCATTTGATTGAGGATAGTATGGTGTAGAAAATCGATGTTTGATATGATACTTCTCGAGGAATTTCTTCACGTCCTTGTTCTTAAATGATGTCCCATTATCTGAGAATATAGTGGAAGGTATCCCGAATCAAGAAATGATGTTTTCTAAAAGAAATTGACAAATCACTTCAGCAGTAGTAGAGCGAAGGGGAATAGCTTCTACCCACTTCGTAAAGTAATCTGTTGCCGTTATAATGAAGGTGTGTCCTTGAGATGAAGGAGGAGAGATTTTACCAATGAGATCCAAACCCCATGCGGAGAAAGGCCAAGAAGCTACTTGAGAACGAAGTTCTTGGGCAGGAGCATGAATTAGATTATTGTGTTGTTTACATTGATGACATTTCTTAACAAATGAAAAAAAATCCATCTGCATAGTTTGCCAATAGTATCCCATACGAAGCAATCTTTGAACCAAGGATTTCCCTCCAAAATGCCCCCCACAGGCACCTGAATGTGCCTCTTCAAGAGCAATAGGGATTTCTAATTTGTTAAGACAGCGAAGGAGAAGACCGTCATAACCCCTTCGGTAAAGGACATTAGAAAGAATGATATATCTAGCAGACAGCTTGCAGATTCTAGCCCTAGTGTTCCTATTGGCAGAATCAGGAAAGGTACCATCAGTCAGATATCTTACGATATGCGAGTACCATTCGTCTGAATCTACAAAGTCACAACATGTTACCAAGCTAGAATCGTCTACAATAGCTGGAGAAATAAGGTTGTGAATAACAAATTTAAGATCAACCACAGGGTCCTCTAAAGATACAAGAGAAGCCACACATGCCATTGCGTCCGCATGTCAATTATCTTTTCGAGGAACCGGTTCCATGGTATAAGAATCGAATTTTTGTAATAAAGAGATGGCAAGGTCTTTATATTGTGATAATTTGTCTTGTTTTGCTTGGTACAGTCCTGTTACTTGTCTTATAATCAATTGAGAATCTCCATAAATATGTATGTGCTTTATATTCAGAGCTAAGGCTACTTTTATTTCCGCTATAAGAGCCTCATACTCAGCAATGTTATTGGTACACAGGAAATTTAGACAATAGGATAAGGGAATAGATTTTCTTGTAGGAGAAATCAGAACAACACTTGCCCCCGATCCCGTACGACACTTAGAACCATCAAAGTATAATTCCCAAGTTTCATCTTTCTCAATAGAAAGAATGAAGTCATTGGGGAAAGACTCAAAATTAGGGAAGGAGAAAGGTGAAGGGGCCTCAACTAAGTGATCGATCAATGCTTGTCCTTTAATTACTCTTTGTGAAACAAATTTAAGGTCAAATTCAGTCAACATCATAACCCACTTAGCTAGGGGTCCTGATAAATCAGTTTTAGAGAAAAGATGCTTCAAAGGATCAAACTTTACCATGGCGTGGACTTCTGAATTTAAAAGATAATGTCTCAATTTCTGAGTCGCAAACACTAAGGCCAAGCATTGTCTTTCTATCGTAGAATATCGGGTCTCATAATCGAGTAAGGTACGACTTATGTAATAAACTGGACATTCCTTATCATTTTTATCATGTTGTGCCAACAATGCTGTGAGAGCATGAGAGGAAGCAGCTATATACAGAAGGAAAGGTTTAGAAGGTTTGACAGGATGAAGAATAGGAGGACTAGCCAAATACACTTTTAAATCTTCAAATGCTTGCTGACAATCTTCGTTCCATTGAAAAGTGATATCCTTTTTAAGAAGTTGAGTAAAAGGAAAGGTACGATCCGCAAGTTGAGATACGAACCTACGAATAGCTTGAATCTTTCCTTGTAAGCTTTTAAGTTGAGACACATTTCTAGGAGGTGGTATGTTGACAATAGCATCTATTTTCTTAGTGTCCACCTCGATCCCATGGTGCGAAACTATGAATCCTAATAGTTTTCCACTATCCACACCAAAAACACATTTTCGGGGATTCAAACGCATGTGATATTTACGAACTCTTTCAAAGATTTGACGAAGGATTTTAATATGATCTATGCAAAGAATGGATTTGGCTAAAATATCATCAACATAATCCTCTAAGATCTTATGCATATAATCATGAAAGATAAGGGTCATCGCTCGTTGATAAGTTGCACCAGCATTTTTATGTCCAAAAAGCATCATTATCCAACAAAACGTACCGCAAGGAGTTGTGAAAGTGGTTTTAAATTGATCTTGAGGGTTAATGAAAATTTGATTGTGTCCTGAAAAACCATCCATGAAGGATAACAAGGCATGTCCTGTCGTAGAATCAACTATCATGTCAATGTTTGGAAGAGGGAAATCATCTTTCAAGGAAGCCTTATTCAAATCTCGAAAATCGGTACACATTCTTATTTTGTTATCTGGTTTAGCCACAACGACAATATTTGAAATCCATGGGGAATAGTCAATAGGGCGGATAAATCCAGCCTCCAATAATTTTTCAATCTCAGCCTTAACAAGCAGAGCCACCTTAGGATTCATTTTTTGAATCTTTTGTTTCACGGGCTTAGCATCGGGAACTAAGACAATATTATGAGTGACAATCTTAGGATCTATACCAGGCATGTCAGAGTATGTCCAAGCAAAGATCTCGGGGAATTCATGCAATAAATCTTCATATTGTTTTTGTTCCTCTTCATCCAAACATTTTCCAATTTTAATAACTTTCTCTTTATTGCAAGGATCCATCTTAACATCAGTGGTGTCACTTATGAGAAGATTACTTTGTTGAGGAGTATCCTTTAACTGAGGGAATTCTTTCACAATCTCATCATTATCAATCTCTTTTCCAAAATAGGCTTCAGTGTTTAAACAATAAGGGAGTCCCCTATTGTGATGATAACGAGGAAGAGTGTCATAGGCTCCCAAAAATTCAGCTAAAGCATCATCGGTAGGGAAGACATCCAAAGAACAGGCACACGAAGGATCCCCATCAATATACTCAGGGTGTTGCATTGATAGAGATGTAGAAATAGCATTAACACTAATGCATGGTCTTTTAGAAGCTTTAGTGCATTTGCAGGGATTATAGCCAAGTCCAAAGGCATAATTGTGAAAATTAGTCTCTAGAGGAACTTTTATACCTTGTTCATGAGCGCCACATCCATTTCCATGATACCCATGCTTAGCAAAAATGCGAAAACCACAACCATAACGATTAACCATTTCAGGAAGAGAAGGTGGTTTTTCATAAGACAAAGAATCAAAATCTTCATAATTAGAGGCCTAAGGAGAAGAAGTTTGAGAAGTGGCCACAAAATTATTACTCATAGGTTCAGGTAAGATTGATTGATTTTTAGCTTCTTCCTTCTTTTCAACTTTAAGCTCTCTAGAAGGAACCTTATACTCACCTACAAAGGTGGGATTGAAATCAAGAGATCCCCAATCGTCTTCTTCGAGAATCTTCTCAGGATCAAAATCTTTCTTATGTGTAGATTCAAGTCGAGAAGAATCTTCTTCAGGAGCTCTAGACTCATCCAAAGAATTTTGATCATCAGAGAACGAGGATTCATCAATAGGTATCTTGTTTAAAGAGTCATCACTAGACGAGGATGGCTTAGAAGAACCCCCTTTGGAAGTAGATGTTTGTAAACAAGCTTGGAAATTAGTGTCACCTATCAAGGTATATGTCTTATTGTTATAGATAAATTTAACTTGTCTATGCAATGTAGAGGGGACAGTTTGCATACTGTGAATCCAAGGCCTCCCTAATAACAAGTTGTATGTTAAATTTCCTGACATAACATGGATAGGAGTAGGCAAAGTAACAGGTCCTACTGTGAGAGGTAGGGTGATAATACCTAATGAAGTCTTAGCCACATTGTCAAAGCCTCAAATGGGACGAGAATCAGGCTCAATGAGAGATGTATCCACATTCATTTTATGCAATAGATTGATGCTACACACATTAAGGCCAGAGCCATTATCTACTAGTGTTCGTCTAATATCTGTGTCTTTCATGATAACCACAATCATCAAGGGATCATATTGTTGTTGAATTTCACTAGTAGGCAACTCATCTTGGGTGAACACAATTTGAGCTTTAGGATTCATCACAGAGTTAACTAAAGATGCTATATTACTAGATGTATTCGGTGGAGGAACATTCAAATCTTTCAAGGCATCTTGTAACATTCCATGATGAGCGGAAGAAGTTTGAATCAAATCCCAGAGGGATATCTTAGCAGGGGTAGCTTTAAGTTGTTCTATGAGATCATATTCCTTACCCATAACTTGTGAAATACAGGGAACTTGTGGAAGAATTGGTTGAGGATTAGGAAGAGAAACTGGAATAACAGGAGGAGGATTAGGCTGCCTATTATTTCTAGTGTGATAAGTATGGGCAACCACATGATAACTCTCTCTGGTTATTTGCTTGGCATAACTATAAGGACTTATAGGTTTTCTTCCTTGTACGGTGATAATTGGTTTATTCAGAGTACGAAAGGAATCATGATCATACCCTCCTTGGACAGTAAGGAGAGGTGATTTAGGAACTTGAAAGGTGGGAGAAGGATAAGAACCTTGGACTTCAAAGAGAGGCTTGTTATGCTCATTCAAGTTTATCATGTTAACCAATTTAGAAGTCTTGTTCTTGTTTAAAGATTTCGATAAAGCCACAAAGTCATCAAGAGCATCATCCAACAAAGCATGATCATATCGATTAAAAGGTTTATCTTTTGATTCAAAAGGAGACATCTCCTCATAGAGGGGATTATTGAACACAACCATGTTACTAGATTCAGTGGAAGAGTTGATAGGAATGTACCCTTGAGAGGAACCATTCGACTTATCTTTCTCATCACATCTAAATGGCATAGTAACAAGGTTTATGAGTTTTTGGTAAAACGAAGGTTTGGCATCTTTAGGGTTCAAAAACTCATCTAAAGCTTCATCTAATTTGTCATGGCTATACTCATAATAATCATCAAAAGCATGAACATTTTGCAAATAAAAGTCTGACATTTTGAAATAAAGGTTGCATAAAATTTAAACACACAATGCAAAGAAACACACTTTTTTTTTTTCTTTTTCTTTTTAATGAAAATGAAATGAAAAAACACTAAATCTAGATCTAGATCTAACAAATGCAATGCAAGAGGAACCAAAGATAGATTTCACGTCGGGTTCACCAAAATGTGTAGGGGAAAAGGTGAGACTAGGTTAACATGCCCTAATCCTACCTTTTGACACACATTACGGAATATGAAAGGGCCTAGAGGTATCACGCAATTGGCTACTTCTTCTTGTGAAAGAGAGAGCCATGGGCTACCTATTAGGATTTCTATTCCTTTGTTGAAATTGGAAGATCAAATGATGCAAGTTCAAGTCCTAATCCCAAAATGCATGTACAAACGAATAACAAGATTGCAGAATTGAGATTAAACAATGAACAGCTGTAAATGTAAGGATGAAATAAGAATGCAAATGCATACCCAGAGTCAAAATCTAATTGAAAATGTTTGGGACGGGGGCGCGGGAGCCACTGTCCTGATTCTGTCCCAAAAACTGCACCTGAAACTGCTGTTTTGCACTCTGGAAAATTGTCGGAAATGTCAAAAAATGCTGTCTGTCAGGAGGACCAAAGTGCCTAGTGCCTCTGTCCCAGGGACCAGGGCACCTAGCGCCCCTGTCCTGGTAGGACTAGGGTGCCCAGCGCCCCTGTCCAGGTCTTTTGCTCTGCAATTTGATGTGGAGTGCTGTCTTGACCTGTTTTTCCCGGATCTGTCACCTACGGCGTCGTCTGAGTCCCGAAACCTGCACTTATATCTGAAAAGGGTATGGGCGGCTATATAGGGTTTTGCCTTAGTAAAACCCCCACTTTGGTGATTTCCACCTCCATGAATAGCCAAGTTGTATTGTAAAATGTATTGTGTGTGTAGACCTAGTGTGTGTGCAAGGTCCTAAAATGCAAGAAAGCAAACTAGAGCAACCTAGAAAGTAAACCCTAATTGCTTGTAAATGACAATGTAAATGCTCTAAATCAAGATGCAAAATGATCTAAAGCATGAATAAAGGATATATTGAAGCTTATGCAAAGACATGAAAACAACATGAAATCATACCCAACCCTCAAGGGAGGAGTACAAACCAATCTTCAGTCGGTAATCTCCTATTGTTCTTCAATGTCTTCCAAGCCCTAAATGGATGAATGAAATTGATAAATTCTTGATAGAGGGATGTTGAATGTTGTTGAAGTCTTCAAAGATCTGCTCTTTCACTGCATATGAGGTTCCTGAAAACAAAAATCCGATCCTTTCAAATGAAGAAAGAGAGTTCTTATGTAGGAAAACCTAGATCGTAATTTCGTCTTTTGGCCGACCTAGAGATTGAATTTCCCACCAATTTCTTGGGGTTAAGCTTTATTTTGTGATTGGATTGTGCTCCTAAAATTTTGGGAAAAATGTCCAGGACCATATGCACTCCGGGTACCACGGTCCCGACAACTTTTCACCAAATTTTCTTGGCCGTCGGATATGATGATTTTAGAGAGAATCCTGAAGTTACAGGTGATTTCGAGATGTTTTGACCCCCGAAACCAAGCCCCCAAGCTCAAAATAGGACTTAATTAGGGTTTTTGATTGAGTGATGTATAGGACTTAAAAGGGCACGCTTTAACAAAAGGGCCCAACTTTATGATGCAGAGGATGATGAAATAGGACCTTAGACCTAATTAATTTAATTAATTAAGTGCTAAAGGAGAAATGCATTGCAAAATGTAAAATGCACCAAGGCGGGTGCTAAACTAGGTGTGAAATTGTACCACCCTAGCAAGTGCGTACAATTTACGATGCTACAGTTAGCTATAAGATCAATAATGCACACATGAAACTATGCTACAAAGGATTCTCGGTCACCACTCGCTCGCATATCAATCATACCACGCACCAAAAAAATCTTCTACATCAGTGTTATATATCCATAATCACAAAAAATATCATTCACCAAGTCGACCTGCTAATGTAACATGTAGTCATATGTCGACTTTACCGGTTCACCAAATTGATGATAAAATGATGTCTCTATGTCGGCCCAATCATCCCATGCACGATTCATCACACCACAATCACTAGAAAGCTTCCATACCAAAACTACTATGATAAACCTAAAATGCCAGTTAACTGGCTACCAGTTGATTGACTATCGATTGACATCCTCTTCCAGATATCAAGATCCGTGATTACCGGAAAGGAATCTCAAGAAGTGTTGCCATCAATCACAACCCTAAACCAATAATCAAGCATCAAAATGCACTAGATGAGTGTCAATTGCCAACATGAGGCGAATGGAGATACAGGTATCATGGGATACCGTGCCCAAAGGAGATGGAGGTGAAGGATATGGATGGGATGTGATGGAATGGGATGTCGGTAACATGAGATATTGTGTGGGGAAAGAGACATGATTATGGCAGGTAGCGATAGATACTACCCCAAGAAGGGTTAAAAGAAGGGCCAAAAGATAATGGAACTACCCTTTGGTACATATGACGCTTATTTCTAGGTTTTCACCATATATACATGTCTAACGTGCCACAAGAAGTGGCTTTCACCAAAGGATGAATTTTTTTGTTTTCTTTCGGGGGGGGGGAATTTTCTGATTTTTTTTTGTTGATATTTTCTGATTTTCAAAAATCTGAGCTACACTGCCATAGACTAGGCATAGAATTTATTCATGTGCAGAATGTTAAGGGGATCATTGGGTGGCTCCCCTTCTAGAGAAGATAACTAGTATGTACTTGAATCATATTTTGTTGTAATCACATATGGACCGAACCAATTTGCTTCAAACTTTCCTTTCTTTTGTCGGTCTTTATTATTTTGTGTGTTTTCTCTTAGGACTAGATCACCCACTTCAAACTCACGGTGGTGGAATTTCTTCTAATATTGCCTCTTAAGGTGAATCTGATATATTTTCATACGATCATAGGATTTTTGACGTTGTTCTTCAAGAAGATCTAGTAGTGCTAGTTTTGCCACTCTAGAGTCTTCATTAGAAAAATAATCCTTCAGGGAAATGCACAGTGATGGTAAATCAACCTCAATTGGTAAGACCACTTTTGCACCATATAAAAGGGAATTGGGGGTGGATCCAGTAGGAGTTTGAATGCTGGTTCGGTAAGCCTATATGACTAGATTAATATTGAGGTGCCAGTCATGACCAGTTTTATTGACAACTTTCTTTAGGATACATAGCAATGTTTTATTAGTTGCCTTAGCTTGGTCGTTCCCTTGGGGGTAGTATGATGTAGACCAACGATGTTTTATGTGGAATTATGAGCAAAGGTCATGCATGTATTGGTTCTTAAATGGGGTTACATCATCAATAATTATGGTGGAGAGAATCCCATAATGACAAATGATATGATACAAGATGAACTTCGACACTTGGACACCAATAGTAAGGGTGAGAGGAATGGCTTCCACCCACTTGGTGAAATATTTAGTTACTGCAATGATAAACTTGTGTCCATCTAAAGAAGGAGGATGGATCTTACCAATGAGGTCTAGGCCCCATGTGGAAAAAGGCCATGGTGTTGCAATGGGTCACAAATCCTACGCTGGAACATGAATCAAATCCCCATGTTGTTGACAGAGTACACATTTCTTGACATACTCACAATAGTAATTTTCCATGGTGGGTCAGTAATATCCCATTCTTAAGAGATATTTGGTGAGAACATATCCGCTCGTGTGAGTGCAACAAGTACCACCATGCACTTCTTCCATTGCAAGTTTAGCTTCGTTCGAATTGAGACACCAAGAAAGTATGTCATGATAGCCACGATGATATAGATTGTCTCCTATAAGGGTGAATCGGGCATAATGGTGAATAATATTTCGACGGTCATTAGGGGATATGTTTTCAAGGAGGGTACCATCTTTGAGATAGGCATGGATGTCACAGTACCAGGGTGATTGGGATCCAACAATGTTGCACACCATGTTTGTGTGCGATGTCTCAAATGCTGGTTGTAGAAGCTGTTCAACTAGGAATTCATATCTCAGACTATCTGATCTAATATCTAGGAGGGATCCAATGGTGGCCATTATGTTAGCTTCCTTATTCTGAGCTCAAGGAACCTGATCAAAGATGATATTTTGAAAACTACTCTTAAGGTCATCAGCCATCCTTTTGTAAGGTACGAGCTCATCATCTTTAGTTTGGTATTCATCATTAGTTTGTCAGATGACAAGTTGTGAATCTCCATAAACAAAAAGATCTGATATATTCCATTGGATAGTTGTCTTTAATCCAGTGATTAAGGCTTCATCCTCAACAATATTATTAGTGCACGGGAACACCAACTTGAAAGATTATAGGAATAGATCTCCCTGGGGTGTTACAAACAAGAATCTTGCCCCAGCTCCTCTTTGAGTATGTGACCCATCAAAGAATAATTTCCAGGGAGGTTGTGCACTGATTGTGCATACATATTCATTAGGGAATTTTTTATGAGTGGATATGCATCAGCTAATGATGTTTCTACTAACTGATCGGGAATGACTTGCCCTTTGATATCCTTTCGATCCACATATTGAATATTAAACTTGCCAAGCAACATGACCCACTTGGCCATATGTCCTATTAGAGTACTTTTGGAAAGTAGATATTTAAGAGGATCAATTTTACAAATGAGCTTCACTATATGACTTAGCATGTAGTGTCGTAATTTTTGAGAACAAAATATGATAGCTAGGCATGCTTTTTCCATTAGAGAATAATTAAGCTCATATCCCACTAATGTGCGACTGATGTAATAAACTTCTGTTTCATTGCCTTCATCATTAAGTTGTGCAAGTAATGCCCCCACTATTACAGTTATGGAAATGTATAAAATCAAAGGTCGACCTGGAGTAGGAGACATTAGAATGGGTGGATGAGCTAGATATTATTTGATCCTATCAAAAGCTTGTTGGCACTGGATATCTCACTTAAATTTTGCACCTTTCTTGAGCACATGAGTGAAAGGTTGACATTTATCTACTAACTGTGCGATTAATCACCTGACAGATTGTAATTTTCCTTGTAGACGGTGCAGATTCCTTAATGTTCTGGGAGGAGGCATTTCCATTATTTCTTTCACTTTCTTGGGATCAACCTCAATGCCATGTTGGGAAACGATGAATCCTAGAAGTTTCCCTAATGTAACCCCAACCACACTTTTTAGGGCTGAGACGTAACTTGTATTTAGACAAATGCTCAAATATTTGATCAAGGATTGCTGGATGTTTTGCCCATGTTTTGGATTTGCACAATATGTCATCCACATAATCTTCCATTTCTTTATTCATAAGATGATCAAATATCATTTTCATAGCCTATTGATATGTGGTGTCTACATTCTTCAAGCCAAAGGGCATGACCTGATAGCAAAATGAACCCCATGGTGTAGTAAAAGTTGTTTTATGTTGATCATCTTCTGCTATTTTTATCTGATTATACCCTGAGAAGCTATCCATTAGGGATAGCATTTCATGTTCCATTGTAAGATCAACAAGGATGTCAATGTTAGGAAGTGAAAAATCATCTTTGGGACATGCTTTAATCAGGTCTCTAAAGTCAGTACATACTTTAATATCGCCATTAGGCTTTGAAACATGGACCATATGTGAGGTCCATTCTGAGTAATCAATTGGTCAGATGAACTTGACTTCTAAATTTTTTTCTAATTCTGCTTTGACCAACAATGTAGTTCTTGGATATGTCATTCACAGTTTCTGTTTGACTGGTTTAACATTGGGATCAACTGCAAGATGATGAACAACCAACTATGCAAAGTTGATGGGCCATTTGTGAAGAATATCAGAGAACCCTTGAGCCTCATCATCAGATAGAGATTCTACCATTTGTAATATGTGAATTTTTTGAAGTACCCAAATTTATTTCTTTCGTTAGATCTATTAGAATAGGTGAGCACTCAGGAACATAATCATTGCCAAGTGGAAGAAGATAATCCTCATCTTCTGGCGCCTCAGAGAGATTTTCACCTAAAGATACACCCTTTGTTTTTATTATTTTTGAGTCAAGAAGTGCCTCTGAGAGGTTTTTTCTAGAAGACCGTTTATTTTTTATTTATTTTTCACTTTTGTGGTTAAGGATTCCCTCTTCCCCAAAGTAACCTTTAGGACCAATCTTGTAACTTTGAATCTAATTAGGATTGTAATATGGTGCACACTTAGTTGCCCCCAAAAATTGCAGGAGCATTGTGTCATTTTGGAATGTATATAGGTGTGCAACACTTTGTTCCCAATCAATGAGTTCAGGGTGGTGAAGGGGAAGGTCAATAAGGAGAATGGAGTTTTCAAATAGCTCAGATGTACCAAAGGAGGAGGAGCTATCTATATCATCATACAGATGTTTGACAAACTCAGGGTTATTTTTGGGATTGACCAGAATATCCACATTGTTTCCAAAAGTGGCAGTCAGACTTGAGGCTTCACGGGAGGGATGTCCAAAACCAATCATTTTGTGATTCTTATTATTATTGGGATCAATAGGAGTTGTTATGCCTTTTTTTGCTTGGCCTAGTCAACCACCTTGATAGTTCCATTTTTGGTTATCCCACTTGTGTTGTTTTGGATATTTGTGCTTGAATCCTTGGAGATGGGTCTCATTGTCTATAGGGACATCCTTGTATAGCCACTAATTTATGTCTCCTTCTATTACCACATGGTTAAGATCTCCTTGATCTTGGAATGTGGTGGAGCCAAATTATTTGATCATTGGTCCTTTCTTCTTTTGTACCTTAGTGGGTTTCCCATGGGAATGTGGATCTAAGGGAAACACACCCACTATGAAAGTACCTTGCAGGGAGTATTCGCCACAACCGACATCATTGATCTTGATTTGGGAAAAGGTTGAAGAGACATATGTCTTTTCTTTAGTAGCAGCTAAGATGGTATTAGGATCAACATATGAGGATGATGTGGCATTAGGTGCATCACCGCTATTGGTGCCAAGGAAATGATGGGAATGTGGGGATGAGGCCTTGAGTGAATGACAGTACTCAAAGGGTTGAGTGTCACCATGAATGGTGATTTTACATCCTTGAAATGGAGATTTGAGGTGTTGGTGATAGGTGGAAGGAATGACCTGTATGACATGAATCCATGGGTGACTGAGAAGTATGTTGAATGAGAGATCAAGATCAATGGCATGGTCAATGTATTTTGTATTGTTCGACCCACTTGGATAAGGAGATTAATCATCCCTACTGAACTTCTCTCAGCATTGCCATAGGCCTTGATAGTAATGCATTGATTGTGCATATCTGAGACAATGTACCCAACCTAAGTAATGAACCTTAATGTACAAAGATTAAGGGTGGATTCATTATCAATTAGGACTCATTTTACTTTGTGTAGCTTGACTATGGTGTCAATGTTCAATGGGTGAATGTGATCAAGATCAGAGACTATAGCATCAAATTGTGTGAAACTGAGGTGATAAGTGTGTTTATGGTAAAAATGGAAACAACAATATTGAAAGACTGAATAGATTCAACCACAAAACCCTAGCCTAACAACAATAAAGATCCACTATAACATATGAAGATTACCTAAGACAAATGCAAATCAATAAAATCACAAAGATTATACCATCACAAGTACACTAGGGTTTGAATCTCCATTCTTCCTATCTCCATTGATCTCGCTTGATATATTTTCTCTTAGATTTTATGTGTGCACAAGAGCTCAACAAAGAAGAGAAATGTGGTTGCAAATAGGCTTGATCGCATATGAAAGTTTGAATGCTAGTCGAGGAGGATCGATAATGAAGGAAGTATTGATAGTTCTGATACTTAATATAAGTACAGATCCAATAGCCAACAAGATGAGAGGGGGGGGGGGGTGAATCATACAAACTTAATCATCCCTAAAAACATTAGATTCAACCTCGGTAACATATATATTAGTCATATAACCAAAAACTGTCAAACATGCAAACTCAAAAGCATATGAACAATATAAACCTCATAACACCAGATTTAACTTGGAAACCCAAATAGGGAAAAACCACTGTGGGATTTCAGACCCACTAAGAAATATACTCTTCTAGAGTATGCTTAGTTAAAAGCAAATCCTGTTAAAGATTACAATCACATTGCTAGATGTGACCCGGTTAAGAGATTTCCCTCAAATTTGTTAGGATCTTCACTTTGTTAGAAGTGACCTTGTCAAAGGATTTCAAACACTCAATCAGAATGTCACCTTGTTAGAGGATTTACATATAAGACTGTTAAGTCCACTCAGTTAAGAGATTTCCTATCACTTTCACAAAATAATAGTAATGAAAATCTATCTGCAACTTCACATATAAAATGCTAAAGCAGATTCCTATTTGTTCAATAGGATCTAGACATAGAACTCATCTTGTCTATCTGCTAGGCATCAATACTCTATTATTCTAACAGGTCTTCAAGCTTCTGTGCTTGGTAATCACTATGTAGCATCCTTGTGCATACACTTGCCCGCATACATTGTTTATCAATAGTTTTCTATTTATAAACAATCTTCTAAGCACTTAATCTCATTGATCACATTTCCCATGATCAATCATAGCCATCAAATCTTCAATCTTGTCTAAGTTCATTGTATCTTTCGGTTTGAAAATGTTTTACCCCACCTTGGAACTTGCATTTTCACCTTGGAACTTGTGTTAGGGTAATGCGGTTCAATCTATGCTGTAGATCTTCCTGTCGACTTTCCATTGCCTTAGATTCGTTAACAAACTTTTTCCATGGCTTACCAATCATTGATCCGCTCCAGCTCATCAGCTTCTTTCATTAAATATCCCAAGTAAACATTTAATGCATTCTGTTATAGCTCGATTACAACTCGATGAATACTAAACTTCACTTGGTAGACATTCTACCTTCATTAACTAATAGCAATAACCTTAGGGTTTACCGACTAGGTTCCTTAGGGTTTACCGACTAGGTTCTTTGCCTGATAACATAGTGTAGTATTAACCTTTACATTTTACAACATGTGTATGATGTTAAAACAATCTAAAACATCAAGATCTCATCATTGTTTGACTCGGTAGAGTTTCCCATTGAATAACTTATCCCCTTATTCATCATATTCTTTCCTGTGTCTTTACCGACTTCTTTATAATCTTCATATCATACTTCTCAAGATATGGCAACATCATACTGAATTAGAAAATGTGAGATTTTGCCAAGATCAAGAGCTAAATGAAATGTACAAAATAGAGACACAATATAGGACAAGAATAAACTATATTCTCATCAATAGAAAATGATCAATAATATCAATTACATACAATGTAGATGAGCCTGCTTATATAGGCAAGGCTAGGGATATGTGAGCACACAAATATGACATGTGGATCAATAAGAAACAAGGGTAGGTAGGAAATAGGTGTGTGTAGGTAGGAGAAAAAATATAATATTCCACATGAGGTGGATCACCCACTAAATGTGGAGTGTAACAACAAGATCACACCATAAAAGGTAGAAATTCTCCTACACACACTATCCCAATGTGGCACAAACACCCAAGTGTCTCATACCCAAACTACTATGAAATGCATGTACCTTAGTAAACTTAAGTAAGGTGTAATAATATCCAAGATGAATAATTATTTACACCAATAGAAAATTAATTTCTTGACATCAATGACAAAATAATAATATCAAGATAGTAAAACATCTTTAATCAGTTATGTCCATAATCATCAACAACCTTCTCATTATCCTTATTGAAATGTCAAAAATCTTTCATTGTCTATTATAATGTAATATTGCCAACAAGTATCTCCTTATATAGAAGACACTATAAGAAATGGAGGGATAATATTGGGAGGTGTAAAAGATAAATGGTCGGCTAGGATTAGAAGGTAGGTAAAAGAAATAAGAAAATAATGAGAGGGTAGGTAGTGTAGGAATTAAGAGATGAATGGCATGTGTCATGGATAGAAAAGGTTAATGAATTAATTAACTAAATAAAGATTCATTTAATTAATAAAAGAAGTGAGATTAATGAAATAAATACAAGTATTTATTTAATTTAGAAAAGGATAATTTAAATAAATAATAGGTTTGGGTAGAGGTAGTAGAGAGGTAGGTTCGGGTATACCAGGTAGGTTCGCTAAACTTCTCTCTGGGTTTGATCCTTCTGTCTTTATTTCTGAGATAGAATAGTTTAGTTGACCCATCACAATAATCTACCTCCATGCAGGGGGGTAGTCATATGATCTCAAGTATTTACTTGAATGAGGAAAAAGGTTAGAAGAGGATAAATGAATTAATTAAATAAATAAAGATTTATTTAATTAATAGAAGACTTAGGCTTAAATAATTAAATAAATAAAAATATTTATTTAATTAGATAGGACAATTTTAGGTGTCTACATTTTGCCCCTCTTTGAGAGAATGCAACTTGTCACGTTGTTTCAAAGAAGATAAGATGAACTGATACAAAGTTGCCCCAAGATGGGAATGATATGCCCCCTTGAGAGATTGGATGAAAATGTCTGAAAAGATCACAGACAATCTCTCGATAAGAAATAAAGGCTAGAAATGATTGACAAGATAGGATAGAGTGACAAAGTCATGGGATAAAGAAGACTGACATGGGGGACTAGGGATAGGGTGGTCTATAAGATAGACTATGAGGGAAAAACATCCTCATTGTCATCCACACACTTAAGAGATCAAAGTGCAGAGAGAGCAGAGAGTAGTCAACAACGATGACATTGGTGCACAAATTCGATCGCATTTACCGATATCAGAGGCCACTAGATGCAAGATAGCTGGTGAGTACCACAAAACCTCCTTATACCTTGGTGCATTAATTGTTGTCATAAATGCATGTTAGATGGGTCAATAAATGCATATTAGGTATGTCTTAGAAACTTGTCAAGGGGAGAAAAAGTGGGAAGGTGCATCTGCGTTGGTGCCAGGCGCGTATGGGTAGGTTAGGCGCGTTTGAGTCGAGTGTAACCGCGTCTATGATTGTAAAAGCATCTATGTTGGATGCGAGCGCGTCTGTGAGATGCATGCACGTCTATGTAGGGGAGGCACATCTATGCAGAACAGAGGCATGTCTGTGTGTTTTAGGCGCGTCTGTGAAATGCATAAATGTCTATAAAGTATGTAAGCACGTTTGTGTCATGAATGCTCGTTTATGTATTCAAGGTCTAATCGATAGTTTTGTGATAAATATATGTTGTCGATTGGATAAGCTGCTGAGAGGATACACTCAAATAGATCCTCTAGGGAAGACTAGGATAGCAGATAGGGCTAGGATTGATAATTCTGTGATAGAACTGTAGACACCTAAAATTGTCTTGTCTAATTAAATAAATATTTTTATTTATTTAATTATTTTAGCCTAATTATTCTATTAATTGAATAAATATTTATTTATTTAATTAATTCATTTATCCTCTTCTAGCCTTATTTCTCATTTAAATAAATACATTTATTTATTTAAGTTCCCCTTTTCCTAAATTAAATAAATATCTTATTTATTTAATTGATCCCACTTCTTCTATTAATTACTCAATTATTTATTTATTTAATTAATTCATTAACCATTTCTACCTATGACACATGTCATTCATCTCTTAATTCCTACACTACCTACCCTTTCATTATTTTCTTATTTCTTCTACCTACCCTCTAATCCTAGCCGACCATTTATCTTTTACACCTCTTAATCTTATCCCTCCATTTCTTATAGTGTCTTCTATATAAGGAGATGCTTCCTTCATTATCAACCCTAATCATTCAAATCATTCTAATCAAGCCTTCAACCAATCAAGCCTGACTACTCTAGCATTCAAACTTTCATATGCGATCAAGCCTACTTGCAACCACATTTTCGTTCTTTGTTGAGCTCTTGTGCACACATAAAATATGAGAGCAAATATATCAAGCAAGATCAATGGAGATAGGAAGAATGGAGATCCAAACCCTATTGGACATGTGATGGTATAATCTTTGTGATTTCATTTGATTTGCATTGTCTTAGGTAATCTTCATATGTTATGGTGGATCTTTATTGTTGTTAGGCTAGGGTTTTGTGGTTGAATTCATTTAGTCTTTCAATATTGTTGTTTCCACTTTCACCATAAACAAGAACATATGTTTCCAGTCAGGAAAATACTCAAGAGGATACACTCAAGGAGATACCCTAGGATAGGATAGAGCGAGACACTTTGTGATGAATAGGGAGTACCATAGAAATCGACAATTCTGTGATAGAACATATGTTATCAATTGGATTAGGCTGAAATTGACAATTCTGTGATAGAACATACATTGTCAATTGGATAAGCTACTCAAGAGGATATACTCAAGTAGGTGCCCTAAAATATAAGATAAAAGCAACATTTTGTGATGAACAGGAAGTACTACTAGGATAGACTGCCATATGATAGATATAAGCACTAGGATAAAAAAATAACACTTTGTGATGAACAAGGAGTACTACAATGATAGAGTACCATATTATAGATATAAGCACTAGGATAAAAAAGTAGCACTTTGTGATGAACAGGAAGTACTACTAAGATTGACACAGTTGATTGGCTTGACTACAGGAGGACCTACCGATGCTAGATTCACGGGAGAGATACCCTTCGACTCAGGGACTACGAGTAGAGCTTCCATTTGAAGATAGAGAAGCAGTTGAGGCCATGGGATTGCAATACATTATGTATATGCCTGAGTTTCAGGCAAACATGGAATTTCTGACAACATTAGCTGAGAGATGGCACCCAGAGACATGCACTTTTCATTATCAATGGGTTAGATGACAATCACCTTAGAGGATGTATACATGATACTGAGGATACCAATCGTTGGGGAGTTGGTTCCTTATGATCGAGAGGGAGACACAGATGCACTGAGACGAGTATTTTAGGATCTGGTACTAGAGATGAGGACACGACATGTGGCTTGGGACACCATGACATCTACAGGATTAGTGCTACCAATGATGCTAGCAGGAGTTATTAGTGGGTTCCTATGTCTGAATAGGGTGACATGAGGGACCAGGGTTGGCTGTGGGATGGGGGAGGACATTGGAGAGACTAGTGATTGAGCACAACAGGTTTGCATGGGAGTCATTTCTGCTGGCACACTTGTATTATGAGCTGCATCAGTTTGTATATCATGGATCAGTAGGATTGGGATGTGGAGTGGCATTACTGCAGGTATGGGCATATGAGCATCTTTCGGTTACATGACTGATACACTTTAGAGGTAGGGGACATGGGTGCAACTATGTGCATCTGTATGATATGATTACTTCCCAACCACAGATTGGGAGGCTAGAGTATTGGCACTGAGTGATCGATGAGGTAGGCAGTGTGATATTGTGGCCTTATCTAGATTGTGGGGAGTGGGAGGATGATGCAGTGGAGCTGCCATATATTTTTAGGAGTAGGTATTTGATGGGGAGGACACCATGTATTATTGAGCGACAATTTATTGATAGGGTATGTAGGAAGTTTGACAAGATAAAACGGATGCCATGGGGTTTAGGGATGTATATACAGATAGTGAGGGATTAGGTGCATTTAGGTCCGTTAATGTCTTATGATCAGGCAGGAGATGGTTCCCATGCCTTGGGATATTTGGGTAGATGTAGAGGATCTAGGGATGGATGCATAGTATAATGCATATTGGGTAGAGCATCTTTTTCTATGGTTGACAGATCCAGGGGAGTCGATAGAGGGGGATGGTGGAGATGGTGGAGGTAGAGGTCAATAGTGGAGGCGGGGTGCAGTAGTAGAGGGGAGAGTGGCTTAGAGGAGAGATGGAGGAGAGGATAGGCAGGTGCATGTAGTGAGGGGGAGAGGTGGATTGCCTTTATAGGTGCCAGTAGCATAGGTTCCCAGATAGGTACAGGAACAGGTATAGGGATAGGGACAGGGACAGGGACAGGGACAGCCACAGGAGCAGCCACATGGATAGGGGGAGGAGGGAGGAGAGGAGGAGGATGAGCTACTATCCTTGAGGGAGATCTACCAGGGATAGGAAGATGAGTTCCAGGATCTAGAGAGGTATGGGCCTAGGCTTAGGAGAAAACTGAGGGACACTGAGCGGGAGAGAGATCAAGCTATTTAGTGCTACATGGAAGCTGAGACAACACTGAGGATAGGATAACATGCATCAGAGGACACAAGAGCCGGATACACCTATGTTCTACAGGCAGGGGAGGAGATATCCTGCTGGAGAGATCTGTACTATGGAGTGGTGCCACCAGATTAGCAGGCTAGGAGCTTTCAAAGACCATCATGGACTATGATGACCACTAGAGGGAGAGACAGGAGACAAACATCTAGTGGCGGGGTCATGGGTCCTCCACCACCACCAGATAGAGGGGGCAGGAGTGATGATATTGGGGCAGGGACTTCCAGGGATTAGACTCCGTTGAGGCTAGCTAGCTCTGAGGGAGGGAGTTTATCATAGCCTTAGAGGGCTCCCCATGTACCAGTTTTTGTACCATTTTTGTATGATTATGTAGACACCTTCGGGTGATTGTGTAGCCATATGATTTTGACATCATTGTAGCATGAAACTTATGGTTTTGATACACACACACAGACACACACACACACAGACACACACAGACACACACACACACACACACATATATATGAGATGATTCATCCTTGTGACAACTATATGCATGTGTACCTATGTGATGTTGCTTCTATGTGGTGCATGTTTCTATGTGTTAATGCAATATTTTTGTTCTTTTAAGTTTTATATGCTATGCAAATGCAAATGGGAATGTATAAAATGCAAATGAATATGATAATGCAAATAACTATTTACATGATGAGAATGTAAAATGTGCTAACATGTGTTGCGTGTAGGATGTGATGCAATTGTGATATCTATATGTATATATGAAATGCTAATATGTGGTAATGTAGGTGTAAACTACATGAAATGTAGATATTTTTGGTGTGTCATTATACTCAGTCATGTGATAACAGGCTACCCAAACTCAAGGATGATGGAGGTCAATCAAGAAAGGGGGATGGAAGATAGAAGATATGGAAGTGAAAGAGCTTCTTGTTCTATTATCATCATTGAGCTTTATTATGGCAAATAGGTTATGACAATCCAGATATATGTTCAACCCAGAAAGTCATTGTACCTATTTGCATGGAGATCAGACAGACACACACAAAGAATTCCCCAGTTCATGCTAGACTCACGACATCCTCATATCCTTGGACAAGTCATAGCATTACTAAGAGACAATCCACAGAAAACAAAGAAAAATAGGTGACGATACCCCATCCTCGCCTTTCTAGTCAAAGACATCCTAGAGATATTATCTCTAGTCAGAGACATCCCAGAAAAGCTAAAAGACATATCACCAAAAGATAAAATCAAAAGAAAATCAAGACTCAACACCAACATTCACTATAGTCCTCAAGTGTAGTGTCTTTTGCCACTTGTATAAGTCTATTTGATTGTGGTCACAATGTTTACTTTCACAAAAGGATAGATAGCATTGAACCATAATTTTGTCTGAGTTTGTTGAAAGATTTGATTTGTTGAAGCCCATTGCTACTTGTGTCTCATCCAAAACTGACTAAATCCATGAAACTAATACTTTATTGTAGAAAAGATGGACCTTTATTGTGGATTGGTGATGTAAGTGTTGCTTTATTATGGATTGTGTGTGGATAGATTGAAGAAAAATGGAAGAAATTGTACTCCTCGAAACATGTGGTGCTCTTAGTTCCATACCCATCACTAGACTTAGGATTTGCCTTAGCCACAGATAGAAGTTGATCTATTATGGATGCAAAGGGGTGAAATGGAAGGGTTATTATGAAGGGCTAACCAATCTTAGGAAGATCAACAAGAAGCCATGATGGGAATGGGTAAGCTTATTATGAATGGATAGACTGTGAGTGTGTGCAAAGTGAAAGGATGAGATTGAATCTTGAAGAAAGGAGGAGCAATGTCTCTACACATGGTGCTAGTAACTTGGTTTTCACCATGGTACTTGCCCAGGGTGCCACCGAAGTGGTTTTCACCGTTGGACGAATTCATTTCTCTTTACTTTTTTTTTTCAATTTTTAAATTTTTTTGGGTCACAAGGCATCTGTTTGCCAGGTTTTTACCAAGTAACTATTTTTTATTGTTATGTTTTTTTTTGTATTTTTTTATTTCTATGATTTTTTTGTATTTTGATTTTTATGATTTTTTTGTATTTTGATTTTTATGATTTTTTTGTATTTTGATTTTTATGATTTTTTTGTATTTTGATTTTTAGGATATGGTGAAGAGTTATGTGTAAAAACTGTGAAGGTGCATGTTGTTGATTGTATCTTCTAAAGGTTCACCATCTATTGTTGAGAGCTGATATGCACCAGATCCATAGACTATTGTGATGATGTAAGGACCAAGCCAAATCGGTTCAAACTTGCCCTTCTTCTCTCTGTCTTGCTGATTTTTGGGATTTTCCTTGAGAACTAAGTCACCTACCTCAAATGTATGAGGCTTAACCTTATGATTGTAGCTGCATTGTTCCTTGATTGAATGATGTGTAGCTCAAGTGACTGTCTTCCTTGATAAAGGAATTGAGATATAATTACTAATGTGTGGACTATGTTTTCCCATATACGTGTCACCTAAAGAAGTTTGGGAATCCCTGATAACAAAGTCCTTCAAGAAAGTTCAATTAAAGGTCCATTGATGTGATGTATCACCAAAAGGGAATGGATCTGTGGAACAAGTGGATGAGTTATGAAGGCTTATGATTGAAAAAAGAAGTGAAAGTAGGATA
Organism: Cryptomeria japonica; assembly: GCF_030272615.1. Taxonomy (NCBI): domain Eukaryota; kingdom Viridiplantae; phylum Streptophyta; class Pinopsida; order Cupressales; family Cupressaceae; genus Cryptomeria; species Cryptomeria japonica. The sequence continues at coordinate 47,298,084 of NC_081414.1, read as the reverse complement.
TCATGATAGAGACTTGGGATCAACAAGTATGCTTTTAGACTTAAACTTGTAGAACTTTTGCCCCCAATTATTTTGATATTAGGGGAGATCAAGTCTTGTTCTTTTTCCTTCATAGGATTTTTATCCTTGACTTTGATTTTTGCAAAGTCCAATAGCTTTTGATTTTGATTTGGACTAAAGGCCTTTTCTTTATTTTTGACTTTTAGATTTTTCTTTTCAAGGCTTGATTTTTCATCCCCAATTAGTAAGGGCTTTTGTGATTCTTGTTGATCCAAGTCTAGGAGCAGAGTGGAAATGGAATGAGTGGATGAAATGATAAATCTATGTCAGTTCTCAAGAGGGTTGGTGATACACTCAATAGATTCTTTGTTGGAACCACTCTTAGGACTATTGATATCAAGAGTTTCTTGCACCACTAGAGGAGATTTGCATTCAGACTTAGTAGACACAACACTAGGTGGTTTATACCCAATTCCTTGAGATTGCAAATTGTTTGTAGGTTGTTCTTGTTGACTAAATGTATTAGGAGATAGTGGGAGTTGATCAACATGAAATATATACTCACCACATCCCATGTCTTTAATCTTTAACTTTTCTTTGATCTCTGTTTGTTGTGATATAGAAGCTTTCAAGGATTCTGGATCAACATATGTTGAAGATGGAACAACTTCTCGATTGGCTGGAATTGTTATTTTTTATCTAGGTCATAGATTGTTGCAATATATGAATGGGTTTGGATCATCTTTGATGCTCACTTCAACTCCATTGTGTGGAAACTTGATACATCGATGATATGTAGATGGGACTGTGCTCATCTCATGAATCCATGGGCGTCCCAAGGGTATGTTGTATGTGAGATCTAGATCAAGGACTTGGCAAACCACATCCTTAGTAACTAGAGAAACTCTGAGAGGTAAGGTGACTGTGCCTTTGGATGAGCGCTCTTCATCATCATATGCCTTAATGGTGATTACATGTGTAGAATTCACAGCCTTTTCAGAATATCCCAATTTCTTAAGAGTGTTCAATGTATAAATGTTCAGACCTTCTCCTCCATCTATCAAGACTCATTTGATGCAACTTTTATAGATAAAGGCTTCAATATGTAGAGGTGTATTATAAGGCTGGCTTAGGGAGGCATCGTCAGCTTTGGTGAATGTAAGGGAATGTGGAATGGAAAGGTATCCCACCATGGCTTGAAACTGGTCCACGTTCATATCAATGGGTACAAAGGTTTCTCTTAGGACTTTGTCGAGTATGGCTTTATGTGAAGGAGAGATACATAACAGTTCTAGGATTGAGATAAGAGTGAGTGTCTTCCCTAACTGTTCTACTAGCTCGTACTCAAGTTTGGTTGATGAGGAAGCAGTGGTTTTAGTTGGAGCACCTTGCAGGGTGACTTTACCTCAATGAGTTGTGACATTACATTCAGAGGTAGATTCAGAAGAAGGTCCAATGCCCTTTAGGACAACTTTGGGTCTTTGGGTAGAAATTTCAGGCGTTTTGTCTTTTATGATAATAGTAGAAACATAGTTGTCCATCGAAATGTGATTAATAGTTGAATCATAGTTACATGATGCTTTGGTATAGTTGGCTTGCTCATCTATGGCTTTGACTTTTCCCTTGTCATGTTTAGGGAATGCTTCTTTAAACATCTCATGTTCTTGATTGGATGTATGTCCTTTGATCTCAATATCACCTCTATCAATGAGATCATGTATGATGCTTCAAACGATGACAATTTTCTATTTTGTGTCCCTTTCTCTTGTGATCTTCACAGTACTCATCATCATTCCACCAATTTGGTTTGACTTTTGGCTCATATGGAGGATTGTCTGGAATTGTTATTGTAGTCACACAAATCTATCCATTTTAATTAAATGAATATTTTGTATTTATTTGATTAAAAATCCACTAGCCATTAGTTAATTAAATTAATATTTAATTAATTCATCTCCAAACATTCTCCTATTAATTAAATAAATTATTCAATTTATTTTAATTAATTCATTAAACCAAATTCAAATCAATTAAATAAATAAAATCTATTTATTTAATTAGAATCCCCCTTTTCCTCTTTTAAATAAATTAACATTTATTTAAATCATTTTAAAACCCCCCACTTGCATTTTCCTACAAATGCAACTTGCACACATTTATTGAAATAAATGAATTTTTATTTTAATAAAATCCTATTTTCCCTCACCCACCAAATCCACTTGCAAAATCTAATCCCCTTCTAGATTCTTCTAAACCCTTCCTAATTAGCCTAATCCATCCCCTAATTATTGTCACATTCCTAAGAAAAATGAAGTCACTTCTCAAAGACTCCAAAGTCTTGAAAAGCATTTAATGCTTTGTGTGTTCAACAAATTAACCCCCAAAGTCTTCCAAGACCACTAATGGCTCTTACATGACCATTTATGGCTCTTACATAACAATTTATGGTTATTTCAAACTTGTCTCCCCAAACAATTATTGTTTTGACCATATTCATCCATTTCACATTTGCACAAGAGTTTATCCATTGGATAAAAGCTTTATTCTTTGAATAAAGAGTTTATTCATTCAACCAGCCTTGACTTTAACTCCCAAAGTCATATCAAGCATTTAATGCTTATTCCTTCTCCTCTCAACCTATCTCACATTGACACTTGTCATCCTGGGATTGGGTTGAAAGCCCTCACATGGATTTGAAATCATTCAATCCTGGCCCTTGTTGAGATTGCTCAATCTCAACCATCCATTGCTCCATTTTTCCTATAAATAGAGCCCATTTCTTCATAATCCAGATCCTGAAAACTTGTATGCATTTAAGCTATAGGCATTTTAAGAGAGCATTTTAGCATAATCAACTAATATATTGTCATTTTGGTTAAAATAAATCATTTTAGCATCAATAGCATAGTATTAGCTTTTCATTTCACATTTGGAGCAATACTACAATCTCAATCCTCCATAAGCATCCATAGTGCAAAAAGCTGCTGAGAGCTACACTATTTTGGAACTTGGAGAGGAGAGGAACAAGGGAGAAGGAGCTAAGACCATGCTAAGAGGCATTTGGAGATGTCTCATTATCTTTGTTTCTTTAGTTATATATATTAGCATGTTTTTAGTGTCTCTCTTGGTATGCCTTTTTAGATTAGTTTTTGATTGACTAATACTAATGATTTTTCTGGTTTTCTTGTGTTGTTTATCATTGACTGACCTTGTCCATTTAGGAGGGCATCGGTTATTATCTTGTTTGCCATTAGTTTCTTAAAAGATAATTCAAGTGGTTCTCCCAATGGGGTGAATTTCCTTTGTGGTTTTGAAGTTGCTTGAGTATTCAATTGGTAGTTTGTAGAACTTGATCCAGAAAGAATGATTTTTGGTCTCACTGTGTTAGCATCAACAACACCATCATTTATTGTGTTCTTATTCTTGTTCCAAAATTATGGCTTGTCTTTTCTTTTAAAGTCCTCTTTATTTTCTTTGAATATCTTAATGACTCCTTGCTCAATTAAGACCTTCTCTATTTCTAATCCTTTCTTAATGACATCCTTGAAGGTGGACAAACAAGATTTCCTCAAGTCATAACCAATTTCTCTGTTGACATTCTGTGTAAACATCTCTACCATTTGCTTTTGTGGAATTTCACAAGAGCATCTGCTGGATAAATTCCTCCATCTTTGTAAGAATGATGAAAGTGACTCCCCATCATTCTATTTGGTGTTGCACATAGTGGTAACTAATATATCTATCTCTATGTTATATGATAAATTTTGTATGAAAGCCTCTGCTAGATCACCCCATGACTTAATTCCAAGTGGAAGTTGGGAGAACCATTCCATAGCTTGATCAACTAAGCTTTGTGGGAACAATCTCATTGAGTATGTTTCTTATGCTGCTACCTCAATGCAAGTTGTGAAAAATTATCTTATATGTTCCTTAGGGTCTCCTTTGCCTCTGTACTTATCAAACTTTGGTGTCACAAAGTGTGTAGGAAATGGAGGCATTGGAACGCTTTTATGAAATGGATAGGGACATATATCTCTGATTGTGTAAGTTGGCTTTGGTGTATTTATGTCCTCCATCTTCTTTTGGAAGTCCTTTATCTGTTGCTCCAAATTGTCTTTGGGTGGAGACCGACTTCTTGGACCATATCCCATGCCTGAGCCACCAAGTGGAGGAGGAGGATACTACATATATGGATGTTATTGATCGTAAACATTTTCATATGGAGGAGGTCTATAATGATACAACATATAGGAACCACATGGTACAGAGTCATAATGAGGAATGAAATCTCTGGTTTGTCCATGCATGTCATATTCTACAGGCATGTCATGAGTTTGTTCTTGTGTAGTTCCCCCAAATTTGACACAGGGTTTTCTTGTGTCCAAATTTTGAGAATGCCTCTGGATATCCAATTGTTTTGGAGGTTGGTCCTTAGCATTGGTATACAATTGAGTGTATTTATTATTTATTTGTATGATTTCCACAAGGGTCTGCATAGATGGAGTTGTTCATGAGATTCTCTTTCGTGAGTATCATAAGCTTGACCATGTGTATCAGGGACCTTAGGTTTTTGAAACAAGGATGATAGTTACTCAGCCACGAAACGTGGTCCTCTAGTACCTCCACTATTAGGTCTCCTTTGATCCATGTTGAGTTGAGTTTCTTGCATAGGTCAATTTTCCACTATTTGAGACATGTCAAAATCATGAGGTATCTTAGCTCCACTTTGTGCCATCACTTGTAAGAAATATTGTCTATCTCTTCTCATGATTTCCTCAACCAATCTATTAAAATGGGGATCCATAATAAGTCTTCCACTTTTGCTGAATGTACTGAAATGTTGTCCACATTGTCATTGTGTGTATCATTGTTGTTTGTATTATCCAAGTTCTCAACATTTTGAGTGTTTCTATAGATGTCCATGTCAGGTAATTTGGTATGATCAGAATTGAAAAAGATATCGTTGTCATACTCATAGCCACTCATGTTTGTGGACTCTTGAGCCTCTTTAGCTTCCCTCCTAGATTTTTGGGAATGGGTTTCAACCATGAACTAGGTCTTGACCAAGGTGTGTGAGACTAGATGAAAATGGAAAGAGTGTGGAAGAGAAAGAGTTGGATGGAATGTAAATGAATCTGAGGTGTACTTGCAATATCCAAAGTGTAAGACCAAGTATGTATGTAGTAGAGTAGGTGTGGCTTCCAAAGAGATGATAGATCTCTTGATGAGGTAAGTTGACCTTGACTCTAAGTAAAACCAAATGAGACCCAAAGGTGATAGACCTTGATGAGGAACCACTTAGCAAAATGTTGTTGTATGTATTGTGTTGAAAAAGCAAGATTAGGACAAGCAGGTGACCTTTTGACTCAAGTTTAGACAAATGTAAATGTACTGCAAGGTGTAAAGAAAAAATTAACTTTGTGAGACCCAAAAATAGGTTGAATGCTAGATGAAAACCTGGAGAAATAACCCAGGAAGCTCAAGAATGCTGAAACTGATTGCTCTTGTTTGCTGGACTGTAAATTTATTCCAATACTTAACACATACATGCCTCTATAGTTCACAAGTGCAGGTACCCAACACAAACGTGATTAAACACTACATAGATGCATTTCTAAGAATTTGTGAATGCAATTTTTCTTATGATAACACAAACGTGTTTCTCTCCTACCTAGACATGTTTCTATTAGACACAAACACATTTCCAAAATTTGAGTGCAATTTTTCCAGTTTGTGAAGTTGTTTGTTCTGACCAAATCTGAATTTTTGACTATTTTTCGTGACAAGAGGACACAATGTTGATGAGGACTCAATGTTTGCAATTGTTTGGACTCAAAATGACTCAAAGAAAAGTGTGTTGATTGATGTAAAAATGTTTTGTATACACTTGAAGACACAAAAGACATAATATTTTGATGTTTGATCTTGAATGTTTGAATGTTTAAAAGAAGACAAGCACAATTATTATGGTTGGCCAGGACTAATAGTTGTTGATCCCACATGGGGTTTCCCCCAAGGCTACGCTATTCAAAGAAGATACTTAGATGCTTGACCCCACTGGCTCCACCCTCGGCACTCACTTCTCTGGGGCATCCAAGCACCAGTCCCCACGAAAACTCCTCATGGCAAACTTTGTATCTCTACTAAGAACTATATGTGTGTGGGTTGCTCCAGAGGTCTAACCTCCTACCCCAACAACTAGAAGGATTTTAGTTTTGTAAAAAAAAAGGTGCTAGTAAGGGCATCCACTTTTGTGGCCATACATGTGGCACTTTCAGCTCTGTAAATACAAAAGACTCCCAACCGATAGGGGTTACTCCCTACTATTGATCAAATGGGTTTATGGGGAGACATAGTGTCGGTATGAACTAATCAGCACACGTTACCCATGGCTTTCACCATGGATATAGTTATCTATAGTGGTTCGGAAGAGGTGGGTTTTCCTCACTACCACTTGGGTCGTTCCCTCCTCACTAGTAGTTCTAATGACCACACGGGGAGGCAGGCCATTTAAAGATTAAACACAAAGAGTCTATTTCTCAAGACACAAAAGACACTAGTTCAATTTTAGTGCACCAATTGAAGTGTTTGCTAGTCTATGGAAACAAAGCAAGCAATGAAAATTAAAATAAAAACCCTTGCCAAGATCCGACAATGAATATTTGTTAGTAGTTTTGCAATAATACCCCTCCTGCAAGCACACAAGTTTTAGATCCAAAAGACTGTGAAAAAGGGGACTTCAATAATGCAATTTGCTTCAAGGACAAGCTGCACCAATTTGTTAGCTAGATCACAAGATATTAGCTTCAATAAACCAGATCTGAAATCAAAATAACAAAATGAAACCCTAATAAATTGAAACAAAACCAAAACTGCAAGAACCAAACACAGACGTAATTAGATCCCACACAGACGTGGTTTCATGACACAGACGCGACTATAGACTCCATAGAAGTGGTTTCAAAACACATATGCGACTCTACAACACAGATGTGGTTAAAAGGTTCACAAACACGATTCGGGAACACATACGTGGCTCTGCAATATGGAAAAATGTAAAATACTATCGACGACACACACGCAATTTCAAAGGTCACAGATGTGACAGAAAAACAAAAACGCGGTTCCAGAAGATGCAGATGCGAAAATGTCAAAATATTGTTAGAAAATGTCAGATCTGCAACTTCAAAAACACAAAATCTGGAACCAAGATGTTAAATACAAAAGGGACAAGAGTCCCACTGGGCGTGCCAAAATTTTTATGGTAAAAATGGAAACAACAATATTGAAAGACTAAATAGATTCAACCACAAAACCCTAGCCTAACAACAACAAAGATCCACCATAACATATGAAGATTACCTAAGACAAATGCAAATCAATAAAATCACAAAGATTATACCATCACATGTCCAATAGAGTTTGAATATCCATTCTTCCTATCTCCATTGATCTTGCTTGATATATTTGCTCTCAGATTTTATGTGTGCACAAGAGCTCAACAAAAAACAAAAATGTGGTTGCAAATAGGCTTGATCGCATATGAAAGTTTGAATGCTAGTAGAGGAGGATTGATAATGAAGTATCTCCTTATATAGAAGACACTATAAGATATGGAGGGATAAGATTGAGAGGTGTAAAAGATAAATGGCTGGCTAGGATTAGAGGGTGGGTAAAAGAAATAAGAAAATAATGAGAGGGTAGGTAGTGTAGGAATTAAGAGATGAATGACATGTGTCATGGGTAAAAAAGGTTAATGAATTAATTAACTAAATAAAGATTCATTTAATTAATAGAAGAGGTGCGATTAATTAAATAAATAAAAGTATTTATTTAATTTAGAAAAGGATAATTTAAATAAATAAAAGTATTTATTTAAATGAGGAAAAATGTTAGAAGAGGATAAATGAATTAATTAAATAAATAAAGATTTATTTAACTAATAGAAGACTTAGGCTTAAATAATGAAATAAATAAAAATATTTATTTAATTAGATAGGACAATTTTAGGTGTCTACAAAGTGGAAGATAGATGGGCTACCATAGCTTGAAACTGGATGGTGTTAATGTTACTGAAAACGCGAGCCTCCTATAAGGTTCGTGTAAGGATCTCCTGGTGAGTAGGTGAGGGTTTTAGGAGGTCAAGAATGGAAATATGTGCAGGAGTATTTCCTAAGTGCTTGAGGATATTGTAATGCATAGACATCAACAGTGTAGGAGGAACACTAGATGTTGGGACCCCTAAGACTGACATGCGAGCTCTTCTAGTGGTGACCGCACAGTGGGTATCACCCCCTTTAACACAAACATGATCACCAGCCTGAGAAATGCACCCTATAGTAGGTCCATAGTCAAATGGAACATTGTTGTAATTAATGTTATTGGTAGTGTGACCTTGATTAACAGTGGATGTGTTTTCTTCCCCTTGATGCTTGGGAAGAGCATTTTTATACATTCCCAAATTGTCATTGGTCGATTTTCCTGTGATAGGGTTGACAACAATTTTGCCCTCATCAATAAGGTCCTAAACTAGGTGTTTTCGCTTCATGCACTTGTTTGTTTTGTGACCCTTGATGCGATGGTAGGCACAATATTCATTTTCCTTATACTAATCAGGTTTAGGCTTAGATTCATCAAAAGGTTGTGTTTGAGGATATATAACCATGTTGTGTTGTTCCATATGTTTGAAGATAACATCGAGCGGTTCAGCCATAGGCATGAGTTGGCGTCGAGGACCGTAGCTACCTTGTTGATGCGGGGGAGCTGAGATACCGCCATTGTGTTCATCCTATTAGACTACACATTTTTTGTTTGTGCTTGTAGAGGAGGGATACACAACCTGGGAATCAGTGACTCCATCACCAACAACATTCTTGTTTCTATTCCAATAACGAGACTTATCATTGTTAGGCTTATCCGAATACTCCTTGTAAAGTTTTATGGCTCCTTAGTCAATGATCGCTTGTTCTACCAATGGTCCTTTAGAATTGATATCTTTGAATTTTCTAGCATAGTTCAATTGAATGTGATATCCCAGTTTTGGGTGGAGATTACTAATGAAAACATGCACCAATTGGGTGTCTAGCAACATGCATGGGAGGCGACCAACTAGGGCTCTCCATCATTGGGTATAATCAAGAAGACTTTCACCACCCTTTTTCTTAGCTTGACATAAGTTGAGCATGGAGGTGTCAATTTCTATGTTATAGTGATATTGTACCACGAAACGTTCGGACAAGTCTGCAAAGGTGGTGATGATAGTAAATGGTAATTTGGAGAACCACTCTAATGAAGGACCACTAAGGCTCTTAAGGAACAACCACAAAAGATATTTGTCACACAATCATACTTCTTGACAAGCCATGAAGAATTCCTTGACATGATGTCTTAGATCCCCTTTTCCTTTGTATTTATCATATCTGGGCATTTCAAAGTGTTTAGGAAAAAGCATCGCTATGATAGATTTGTCAAATAGATACAGACAAAGTTCATCAAATTTGAAGACTCATTCGGAGCTATTCTTCTGTAATTACTTGAACATGGCCTTCATTTCTTGTCATTCAGTATTGACTGGAAAAGCATTATGAGATGGAGTAGCTAATTGGTATCATGGTACTTGATTCACATTTATTGACACTAATGATAGCCTTGCTGGTGTGGCGGATTTTGATAAATTTCCATGTTTTGATAAGTCAGGATTTTTTATTGACCTATCGATTGTTGTTGGTATTGAGGTATCTGCGAATAGGTCGTTGCATTTTGCTGTGGGGTACCAAGTGGTTGTTGATATTGTAGATTTTGGAACTGTTGAATTTGTGGTGCACTGCCTTATGGATAACTACCCTTGTATAATTGGGATATACATTAGATTGATCATTTCTTGTTGGGGTTTTTTATCTGTGCTACTTTGCACATGATGAATGTTCATACTGCATAGGAGGTAGGTGGTGCTTGCAAGCAACTGAATCGCGATTGTCAAACAATAAATTGGACACACTACTTGGGGTTGATATTGGGTCATGCCAACAATCTAAGGCATTGATTAAATAGGTGAGGGTATGTATGATGACAATATTGTAGAAGGAATGACCCCAACCAAGATCTTCCTAGTGGATGTGAGGGTAGCCAATCATCCCTATAGTGTTACCTATGACTTGCGACATTGATTGAACAAGAGGGGGTATAGATGATGATGATGGAATCATGTAATTCATGCCCCCAGTCAAGACCTTTGTGGTGATAGCCGGGGGATAACCTAGTATTCTGATGGTCTAGAATGGTATTTGTGCTGAAGGCACATTGATGGGTCAAGAGACCAGATTGGTAAAAGACATGACTTGCATCACACTATATTTTATGGTCATCTGTGCCATTAATGGTAGATAGGTGGTGAGTTGTGTGGATAATACATTAACCGATGCATTATAAACACTACTTCCTATAGAGGTAGGCCCTTGCCACTTAGCGTAAAATGGTTGGTAGTGTCGTGTAAGGGAATTCATAGGCACTTGCATATGTGGTATGGATATGTTGCTTTGTGACAATGCTAGAGAAGGTAAGGTGACTTGTTGAGGTGATTCTCATTGACTAGCAGTTACAGGGACATCACGTGATGCAATAATCATGCCACTTGCAACCATGTTAGCAAAGATGATGTCTTTACAAGCTTTAATGATCTCGTAGACCATTTGGGCATTATCAATTTTAGCTAAGAATTAATCGACGGGATTGATTCGAGTATTTGTATCATCATGTTGATTTACCATGCCATCATTTGAAATGGTTGGATTGAACATTTCATATATGAGAAGAATATTTCCCACCATAGTGGGATTGAACAAACTTAGGGTTTTGTTGTGGGTTTGAAAAACCTAATCCCATCTAGGACAATTGTTCCATAACTTTCCTAGATTTGGAACGAGCAGTTAAGGGCATGAACTGCATGAAAGGATTGAGAGATGTTGTGAACTAAGACAATAAGAGATTGCGCTACCTAGGATGATCTGATTGGGTGGATGAGAAAATGAAGACCTAGACAAGGATTGAGTACTATCTGATAAGGAACAATGTGACACTGGGATAGCTCTGGAGGATACACCTATTGCCTATTTTTTGACTTATAGGTTAAAAATAGCTTCCTGCAAGGTTATAGGTCTTCATGATAAATTTTTTAGGCGTTTAAGTCATGGGTGAAATCAAACTTTTAAGTCAATTATTTTGATTGTTTAATAAGTAATAATGTTTAATTTCTCCCTTGGTGTCAAAGATTTTAAAATCATAAATTCCATGTTGAATAAAACTCTCAAAGTTCATCTTTGGTTTGGAGGGAAGTGAAAGTTCAAATAGTTGAAAAATTTTCACATGAAATGTAGTCAAAAGTAAGGAAAATATGCCTCTTGTACCAAAGTTTTGCATGAATCAATATCTCCACATTGCATTTTAAGTAAAAGTATCAAACTTAAGAGCCTCAACGAGATATTAGGGTAGGTTTGAACTCATGAAACTCATAATTTTCCATTTGAAGGGCAGTTGTATTCAACTTATGAAAGCAAGGACTTTTTTGAACCTCGAGAAAGAGATTTCGAAGGAAAATCTCATGGTTCTTGTTATGCCCTGCATATCTAATCCCATCATTTTCATTTTCATGAAAAATATAGGTCCCCCTTTTTATAGTTTTCTGTTAGTTTTTCTTTTGTTCTTTGGCTTTTGTTTTGGCCACCTCGAGAGTTCGGGTTCCCAAACTTCTAGGGTGGGATTTTGCTTGTTTTTGTTTCTTTGTTTGGAAACTTGGTTCCTGGGTTCTCGAGTTTGCTTTTGTTTTGTTTTGGAGCATCACTTTGGAACCCCAAGTTCTCGAACTCCCAAAGAATTTTTTTATTTGTGTAGCCCCGAAGGTTCAGGTTTCTGAAGTTTCCAGTTGGTTTTTTGTTTGTTTGTTCAAAAACTTAGGTTCCCGGGATTCTGAACTCATCACCTGCATTGCATTTCAAAAACCTAGGTTCTCGAGTCCCCAAAGTACATTTAATGCAATGTTGGATTGGGGTATAAATATGATTGGAGGTCATTTTGGATCTCATTTGTGCACCCACTCTTGTGAATCCAAAGCTCTGACCTAGTGATTTAACTCCCGCGCGCCCGATCTGACATTGTCTTCATTTTTTGTGCCAGGTAGGTGAACTTCTCACCTCCTTTGTGTGGGTTTTTGTGTGTCTTAGGTTAGATTTTGTTTGGTTTAGTTTTGATTTCTTTGATTTTTCTAGTCTTTTGTGTTTTTCTTGTGATTTTCTAGTTTGCCCTAACCTTGGAATCTTGGGTTCCCGAAGTTCTAGGTTAGGGGTTTTTCCTGTTGTCTTTTCATTTCAAAAACCTGAGTTCCTGAGTTCCCAAAATGGTGGTCTTTTCCTTGGTTGTTTCCTTTTTGCATTATTTCGGAAACCCAGGTTCCTGAGTTCCCGAAATAATGGTCATCAATTTTTGTTTGTTTTCCATAACTTTGGAAACTCAAGATCCTGGAGTTCCGAAATGGTGGTTTTAGTGGTTTTAGGTCTTAGATTAAATTAACTTGGAAACCCAAGTTCTCGAGTTCCCGAATTAGTTTCTCTTTTGCATGTTTGTTCAACACGAAACCCTATAGTCCTGGGGTCCCGAGCTCGCTTTTCTACTTAATCTTTGTAGTTTGTCATGACTTCAGTTCTCTGAAGTTCTACATTGCATGTTAGAGTCCCACCCTGGAACTTTGGGACCTTGAAGTCCCGGGTTTGTTTCCATAGTCAGTTGTTTCACCACTTTGGAAACCTAGGTTCTCAAGTTCCCGAAGTGGTCCCTTTTTGTGTTGTTCGTGAGTTCAGTATTCTGGGTCCCAGGGATTCCGAATTTGTTAGTTCTATTACCAGTCAAAACTTGGGACCTCGGGTTCCTGAACTCCTAGGTTTTCTTTATAGTCTTTCTATTTTCTCACCTCAGAACCTCAGGATCCTAGAGTCCTGAAGTGAGCTTTTTTTGTAGTTTTTTTTCTTTGAGTGGTCTTTGATGTTTGTTTGGTTTGTTTTGCAAGGTTAGTTGTGTTAATGGAATTCTCTTGAAATGTGAAAGATCTCGAGAAGCTATCGATCACCATGAAGTATCAATACAAGGGGCGAACATATGCCTCCAAGCTGGAGGATACCATCCAATGGGTGACATACACATAAATTAGGCACATAGAGCTTGAAGATATAGAGAATTAATTAGAGAAACTAGGGTTTAGCACAAAATACAGGCGGATTAAAAGGTCCGGTCTGGTAGAGGCGATTGTCTTCCCATAGTTAGTGTAGGCACCAAAATTCATAATGCAAGTTGCACAATTCTACAACCTCGACACTAGGCAATGTGTCGATGGTGATGGGAAATTAGTGATTGATTTATCGTCAGATATGTTGGACCTAGTCTTCCAGATTCCCACTAGGAAGGAGGTACTAATTGAGGGAGAAGAAGATGGAGAAAGAGAATGGAATCAAAACATGATCCAATGCAAAAAGAGAATGAATGAGGAATGGCTCGAGGAAGAGAGGAAAATGGGCCTGAAAGAAAATGAAATTTTGAGTCAGGATTTGAAAGAGCCACAAAAGGATCTGATCATAATGCTTAGCAAGGCATTAGGCAAACATGTGTGATGACACTTTCAACCATGGATGTTCTCATTCATGTTAACCATTCTGGACGGACGACAATACTATGACTGGGCTCAAATTTTGTTGGATAACATAAGAGACTAGCTGAAGGAGGTACATAACATGAAGAAAATTTTCTTTACATCTTATATTGTTTGGGTGGTAGCCAGATTTGGTCAATTTTCAAGGCTGTAGACTAAGGGCAACTTGGGGGAAGAAGAAGGACAAAATGTCATGTGGGAATACTACACCCAGTTGCCGTTGAAAGAATCCAGGTTGTGCTACAAGAGAATCAATGACACATTTTTGTTTCCAATTATTATAAGGCTAACAAGTGACACAAGGTTTAGGCTGAGCAAGGAAGCAATGAAGTTAGTAAAGAAGTAGGGGTGTTGGTTTATACAAAACTCCCGATCTACTTATCAGAGAGTGAGTGGGTTCACTGGAGAGCCATTTTTGTTGCCCAGGTATTGTACAAATAGAGTGGTTTTGTTAGAATATTCAAGACTGATTATGCATTTACAAAATTTATTGTCATAAAGACATAAGATGGGGGTTACAGGTGAAGATTTCCCTTTAAATTTATCATTCTTTTCATGTTTGAAGATTCATGTGGCAAAAGTTGCTGAACAAGAATTGTAGGAACTACAGTTGAATCCTTTTAATTTTGCCAGGTAATTTTATACCCATACAAATAAACTAAAAGGACTAATGCCCAAAGTATATGGACATCAGCCTACCCTAGAGGATTTTTGGGCCAATCTTCAGTATAGATTTGATGCCAGAGAAAATTTTTACCATCGCCTCACTATTCCACAAATAAGGGAATTTGGTATTGAGACCAACTTACCCAAATAATTGCATGATGATGGTGTTTTTCTAGATCCCATGTACAGAGAAACAGGGATAGATAAGAGGTCACTCCCTCCAATTAGGTGGTCACAACAAGAAGTGGTAGACATTGATACCATCTCTCGACTAGTAATAGATAGAACTAGGAAGTGGTTAAGTCTTAGGATCAAACCAACTACCTCAAGGGGTAAACAAAAGAAATCCCTACTGATAATCCTCAATCGAGGATACATAAGGAGTATACAAGAAGAACCAAGTTAGAATCAAGGAAGAACACCTCTACAAACCAAGAGGAGGAAGCTAAAACTCCTTGGATTACATACGAGTTGAAGCAGAAACTAAATGAGAAAATGAAGAAGCAGAATATTTGGCAAAAAAGGTGAGTTTAGGGATTACTGCCAGCCTAGGGGCTACACCACAAGCAGAAATTAATCCTATTAGGCCTGCTATTGAGGGTGTTGCGGCAATGACAAAATAACCTTCTCAAGAGGCTCAATCCTCTAGTACAACCACCACTCATACCAACACTACTACAACAACACCAACCACCACATCAACCGCATTTGTTGCACCGGGTGTGTCAACAACATCTCCAACTTTGGTTACAACAACAGTCACTCCATCTTTTGTTGTTCCACAAATGTCTGTGCCTGCAATGACTTCTATAACTGAACCCGTAACTATTCATAATGTGGAGTTAGACTCAGACCAAGAGGAGGCCGAGCCAACACCAAAGAAAGTAGATCCTAAGAAGAGGAAAAGAATGACTTCTAGTGTAGAGAAATCAAGGGAGCCTTCCATGCAAAAGGTATTAGAACTTCCATAGGTAACCCCTATGGATATAGATGATCAAAGGTAGGAGAAACAACAAGATGAAGAGGGGGAAATAAGACAAGGGTGGGATGAAGAGCATGATGAAAGACTTGTTCTCACTCCATGGGCTGTAGAAAACTTATTGAAAGATATCGTAGGTGGAGATACAGAGAAATAATGTCAAGAGCCAACCAAAGACTTCAACAAGTAAGTGAGTGAGAAATTAGAAGAATATCAACAACAACTTGATATTGATGGTGCTCTACAGGAAAAATTGGCTCAACAAATGCTCCCAAAACAACAAGAATTCTCTATACCAGTACTTCCTACCCAAGGAGACACCCAAACTCCTCTAAATACACAAGTTGGAGAAGAAGACCAACCACAGGAGGAGGAACCGTCATAAGAAGTTGGAAGGGTGACAACACAGATAACCACCAAAGGAGGGAGTACACACAAATGAACACCACAATGGTTAACCTTCACTTTAATAAGAAACAAAAGGTGGTGTTACCTAAACTCACACTATAGTAGGCTGTTACAGAGGAGCCAAAGAAAACAAAGAAGGCCAAGACAATTCATCATTTATCTAGAACTGGCTTCGGTGAAGTAGTTGCCAATATCACATCCCCTATGGAGATTGAAGGAGAGGGTCCTTCGAAATATCAAGTATCATGGGTTAGGCTTGGAAGGCAGACAAATTGGGGAGAGCTAGATACTTTAGAGTTTTCTACGAGTATAGTAAGGAGCGGGATGGAGAAAGAGCATAATTCCTAACTTTGAGTGAAAGCACAATTAGATCAATATAAACAATTGCTTGTAGAAATGGGGAAGCCTTTGGATTCAAGGGTAGATGACACACTGCCATCCACATCATCATTGCCAGAAGGTGATGTAAGATCTTTAATTGAAATAAGGAAAGTAGCTACTACTACAAAGTCATGGGTGAAAGATAACATTTCAAAGGTATTTATGAAAGGATCCTCGAAATGGAGAAAGAAATAAGAGATTGTTCAACAAATTAGGAAGTGAGGATCAGAGACTTCACCAAGCAGCATAAAAGTTTGAATAAAATATTGGCCTTGGGTGAAGAAGCAATTAAAACTGAAGATTTGCTGGGAGGAGATGATTTTGATAGTTTGCAATTTTATATCTTTATAATAGAATTTAAGATAGATGTTCTTGAGCAGTCTAGGTCAAGGATATTGGAGGCACATTCTCATCTTTTGAAACCAATTGGTAAATATTAGAATTTTGTGAAGAAATTGTTAGGGGCATATGGTCATGATATTTTGAAAGATAGTCACCTGAAGGAAGGTGTAGTGTTAGATCAGTGGGATGAGTATGCGGCTCATCATTTTGCGCCTACAATGGAGTTCAATACAGATTTAATGGATAGGTACTCATGTTTTACTTCTTAGTGTCTACATGCAGAGGGGGTAAATGATAAGTTGGTCAACAGATGGGAGAAGGAAAAGAAAATTTTGAAGAAGTTTAAGTTTTGGATTTCGTACGTTGTTGATCCTCCTGAAGATACAGTTGCATGTTTTATCAATAACTATAAGAGTTATAAAAGGTGTAAAGGATGAACATATAGTTGCCATACATGCAATTTTGACTTCTTTTTGAAGATATTTTTGGTTACCACAAAGGCTAAGAGTACAACTATTGTACAACACCGACTTCAGTTTTTGGGCAAATTTCGGGAGCACATGTTTTGTAGTAATAGTCAATTGATAGTTTGACTAGAGTTTAAGGCAAAGACTTGCATGTCAACTGCAGCTCCATTTTTTTGTAGCACTTAGTTCAAATAGCTTTAATTCCTAGAATTTGGGACATGAAACTCTATAAATTAGAAATTTTGATTCATTGTAAGGGTCTGTGAATTAATGATTTGAGGTCCAATTTAGAGATTCCAATAGAGATTTTTATGCATATTTTTATGAGTGTAGAAGATTTTGTGATACTCTTTGAAGTTTAATACAAAAAGCAGATTGTGGATTGCTTGATCTACTTGTGTGTTCTATATGGTTATGTTCTTCGTAAACTGGTAACTTCTATTACTTGAATCAACAACTAGTTCTTTTTGGATGCTTTGTTATTTTATGAATCATTTTGCGCATGTAAATGGTATATGAAGATTAAATTGATAGGGAAATTATTGGTTGGGTAATATTAATTTCCATTGATATGTGGAGTTGATTGACTCCGTATACTTTTTGGAGCTTGTTATCTAAGTGTTGATTTAATGATATTGGTAATATTGGGATTATGAAATTTTGACTGTGTGGATCATTCAATCGTTATTGTATTGATTTGATTGTTATTTCCTTGTTCCCTTGATCGATATTTTGTTGTCTATTTTTTAGAGAATCTAAATTAGAAAATACAAAAAAAGTAGTAATTTGAAGTTTTTTCAACCAGTAGGCCCCTTGACAGGTACAATTGCATCAACCCTTGAGCTGTCCATCACTGTCAAGACCCAACTATAGAGACATTGGAGTAGTTAGTTTCCCAGAACTTACTGATTTTCAAGAGAGGTGGTGAGTGTTCACATAAACTACCCGACTGTTGGTGAGCATGTCAAAACACCCGTCAATAGTTCTCATTACTTCAACTATTGTTTTCTAGATAAAAGAGGTCTATCTTCAGTATATGTTTCAGTTCAAAGAAGCCAAGGGCTTATCTTAGAGTTTATCATGCAGAGGCTTCATTAAAAAGGATAAGATAGTTGTAAATGAAGAGATCATCTTTAGTATTTCATGCAAAAATCATGTGTATAATCATTTAAATAGGTTACCTTTATCTATCCAAACCCTCCCTTTACCATTTGTGGAAGAAGGCTACAACTAGCATGCATAAGAAAGGGTTAAGATCTTATTGTTTATAGCAAATGATTATCATTGAAGAAATAGTTTGGCATGAATGGATGCTTTCTTTATGAACAAATTTTTCAAGCTTGTAACAAACATGATAAGATATAAGGTGGTATTAAGGAAGAGGTTTTTCAAAGCTTAATCATTGTTTCATCATAAGGGAGCAATCACCTATTTCTATTAAGGGTTTTGTTGAGTCAAGTAAATATGGCGTAATCTTAAGACTGGTTGTAGAATTCATTGTTAAAGAGAATTTTTAATATAGTCTTTAAAGATCTAGAGACCTAATACCCAGCAAGAACATAGACACTATGTTAATACAGTCAAATCATAGAATGAAGTCGCTAAATGAAAGGCTTATTTGACCATTGATGTATGATTGTTTGTTATTTGTGCCTTGTTACTTTCAAAAGCATCAAAGTTTCATGGCATGAAGCTTTCACACATATTTAGATGTAGAAAGAGCACATTGATTTTTGACAGAGAAAGATTAGAGTAGCACCAATGACATTTCTATGTCATCAAAAACCTTAGGTTCTTCTTATAATAGTCCTGAAGAAACCTGTTACTAGCAACATTAATGATTATGATCAACGAAAAGTCTATGATAATGCACCTAGATAGTCATGGCATCCAAGAGATAGTTGTATAGGCATTCAAATGACAATCACAAAATAGATAATGGGTTTGAAGTTCACACACATGAATATAGCTCCAACAGTGCCCCAACATGTCCTAGGGTATATAGCAAATTTAATGCTAAGGAATATCATCAAGAAATCAGTCTTGAGGACACAATAGCAACAACCTTTTAGGATAGTATGTATACTATCAAGATAAAGGATAGTGAGGCTTTATGACTTACAAAGCCCTAAACCTTCAAATAATATGATCCTTGATAGAGAAATCTTTTGCATAGTGTTGAGAAAACAAGGCTACATATTAGTATATACACCATAGTACATGGCATCATGACTATGAAGGATGAGAGTAAAAAAACATTCACAAAGAAATAAAGTCTAAAGGACTGTCAAAACCACATAAAGCATAAACATTTTTATTTACAAATGATAGTCCCTTTATTGATTGTGCTTTCAAGAGCCACATGATAGATAAGTATTATCACAGGTCAAGCCACAAGAACAATATTGATAGTAATAGGTCATCAATGAAGAAGCCAAAGATTCAGTAATAAAGATCAAAGATATGTCAAAGGAGCCTAAAAGATCCATAGCAGTCCAAGATGGAGTTGGGACAACAAGCCCACATCATGCATGATAGAGTTTGAAAATCCTAAGAGCAACAACTACTTGGGAGTGATCTAAAAGGGCATTCAAGGAAGTATTGATTCTGCTATAGGTCAAGATCAGTGAGCATGTTAAGAAAAGTTTGAATAAGTTATAATTGAGAAAGAAGGATGTCTATTAGGAATATAGATGACAAGTCTTAAAGACTTAGCTCAAAGGAATTGTAGTTCACAAACCTTGCAACCAATTAGGGCACAAATGATTAAAAGCCTAGGACAAAGAAAGTATGATCTTTGCAAGAAGACAATGATAGGACAATGAACATCCAAAAGAGCTACAAGAGCCATCATATAAATACATTTACTTGCCATGAGATAAGAGCAGATCTATGAAGGGAATGTTATATGCCATACACTAGTCATAGTAGCAGGCTCAAAGTATCATTTAATACTTCATGAAGGAACATTCATTAATGCATCAATCTTATATGGGGAACAAATAGAATGAATGTGACAGTCATAATGCTGCAATCACAATAACCTTAGATTGGTCATCAAGGACAATGGTAGTCTCATAATAATATAAGAGCACAAGTCAATAAATGGTATTAATCACAGACCTTCAAAGCACAAATGGAGCTATTCATCTATCAAAGCTAGATCAACTGATCATAGTCAAGGAGATTCCATGAAAAATCATTCTCAAGGGAAGGATCAGTCCATTATGAATGATTAAAGCAAAGCAATTTCAAATCTTCAAGTCTAAGCTAGGTCAATGGTGAGTTAGGGAATGACTTATAGTAGTCTCAGTCATAAGAATGATGGCCTTTGTTCCTTATAGAAGTATCAGTTATAAATATCAAGAGAATAACACACAGTGAATAAGAAGGTTAAGATAGTGAGAATGATATATGTGTAAAACATGTGATCACTGCTAAGAACATAGAATGCACCAAAAGGGTAGTATCAAAGACAATAATGAGACAATGAAGGAATTTTGTAACAACTTTAAGGATAGTGATTGGAAGCCTTCAAAATAGAAATTATTCATGATGAAGTCAAAGTGACAGTCACAAGCATGGTAAGATTACCGTGGACCTGATCACAGAGGCTTGAAAAGACTCTATGACACAACAATAACAGTGAATATTAGAGATATATAGGATAATTTTTATTAATGGACAATCCCTATTAGCATTACAAATGACAATAGTCACATGATTAAGGATTGATAGCAAAGAATAGCCTTCAAGCCCATTAATAATGGGATATAGCTTCAAAGCATATATGAACAATAAAAACCATTCTTAATCTCATTGAAAATAAAGAGGCTACATGCATTTAAGATCATCTTATCAAGATTAGAGGTTGTTGTGCATACAAGGTCCTTCTAAAGATAAGGAGTTGTCTTAGTGTAGCCCTATGATTGGAGCAACATATAGTCATAATGATCCAAAAGCAATCATAGACTAGGAAATAGATCAAGAGAAATCAAAGTAATAGACCTCAAAAGTATGCCTAGGGTCTTCAAAAGGACATTCATTGATAGTGATAATTAATAGCAACCAAAGTCTGAATCACAATCTTGAAGTATTAACAGAAATCTCAATCAGCATGGAGGGTAATGTGGTGGTCTCAGGGCACTATCATTTGAGCAGCCCTCATCAGTAAATGAATGAGTTTTGGAGCAGTCTATAAAGGTATAGATGATAGTATTTGTGGTAAAAAAAGACCAATAAGATTAGAAATACAGTCATAGAGGATAGTGGTTGCAATGAAGGATTAAATAGCAGTCCAAGTGTTGAGAAGACAAGGATATGCAAAATCTTATAGCAATCTGTCTAAGGTCACATAACACTAAGAATAGTATAGCAGTCCTAACATTGCACACAAAGATATTATCACTATTTTGACAGTAAAGATCAATTCAGAGAATATGACAGTCTACAATGGTAGTCACAGTGTTTATATTGTTTGTAAACTTAGAGATCATTGTCTCAAGACTATACTCAGAGGTTATCCATTCAATGAGCTATGGTCAAAGTTATAATGTTAGAAAGATTGTATGAAAGAATTCTAGTTGAATCAAGAGTACAACTTCATAGCTTTATAAATGCATATATGAACTTCAACGTCATACTATTTGAAAGCTCACAAAGACCCAAATCATGCATTAATCTAAGAAAATCTTATGAGGAAAGAGGGGTAATTTTGAGTTTGGTTAAACTTAATCTTGCATATTAATTCATGTTGTTATCATAAAAGGGAAAGAAATAAATATTTCAACTCATTCTTCAGTTTGAGGCTACAAATTAGGGGGTTTTGGAGCAAATCAAGTAGTTAAAGGCCAGTTAGGACCCCACATGAGTTCCACATCAATCAAGGCAACTCTTGGAGTAGTCAACAATCAGTTATCATCATTTTTCACCTCCTTTTTGCATGCTTCTCTCTCAATTTTGACCCCAAGGAGAATATTCATGCAAAAAGAAGCTATTTTCAAGCAATTGAAGATGAATCTAAGGTGGAGACAATAGTTCAATGTCAATTCTTCTCCATCTCTTCTAGACTTATCTTCTATAAGGTTTTCTCTCCTCTCTTCTTTGAAGTTAGTTCTATCTTTTCTTGCATACACAACAACAAGGAAATTGTAGCTCATATAATTTTCAGATTCAAAGCATTGTAGCAACAATTGTTACTCAGAATTCAATAAAGATTGTTGATTCCTTCTAGCATCTTCTCGTCTTATTCATTGTCATATGTATAATTTTATTAGGATACTGTGGTTTATTGCAAATCCTTTATTTTTGTCTCATGAATGCTTTGAATAAACAGGGAAATTTCATTCTTAAATTTAGGTTGTGTCTTGTGTTATCAGTTTTCAATCAATTGATTGTTGTGAAAACTCTCTTCCTTCAAAAAAAATATTGAAAACCTCAAACCTTTACACAAAGTATTTATGAATTTTATGATCTTAGTTAGGTTGTGAATCAGATTTAATGTCTTTTGAAGCTTCTAACTTTGTTAAGACAACAAGTAGTATCAAAATAATTGGCACATCACCTCCCATTAGCAGTAGAGTTTCATTTCCAGCAAGCATTCCTATCCCTTTTCTCAGTCAAGATTAGTTTTCTAGGAGGTTTCACCAGGAAAACCAGCTCACATTGGAGGTTGATTTCCATCATAGGCAACCCATAGGCCTAAAAATATTCCAATGTTTCACAAGATTGTTGAGCTTCTTAGCTTGAGCACTCGGGTGCAATCTTAGTGACAACAACACTAGACACAAAACCCAACAAGGTAACACATTAGAGATCAAACCTCTGGCTCAAGGTGATAAGATCACAATGTGATATGTGATGAAAAACCCTAGGACACAATATAGTCCAAGGAGAGGTGATAATTGTCACAAGAAGATACAAACTGACTTGACTGAAATCCAGACTGATGAAGACTTAAACTGATGAAAGGAGGATGGAAAAGACTGAAGAATGATATGATGAGAGATCAAATCAAAGATGATGCGTCGACAACTTAATGACACACATACACAAGATGATGAAAGATCAATCATGGTAAACAAAAGAAACTATTGTGATGACTAGACCAATCGAGATCACAAAGAGATGACCAAAGAATCATGAAACTAGAGGGTGATGAGGACAATAACCCGAATGCTGAGAGATATGAAACAAGTGATCTAATGAAAAATCGACAACATCTGGATGCAAAATGGGACACTACAACCCAAACTGGAATATAAAAGTGAAGAATGGAAGATACTAATCAAGAGCGAACTATCAAACCAAGGACAACACTCTGTTAGTGCGACAACATCTAAGACTCAGAATACAAAATGATAGATATAAACTGTAGAAAACTCAAGAGATTTCTAACATAATGTGGATAACACTTCGGCAACATGAAAACTTCCAAGACCAAGATCACAAGGATAAATCCTAACAATTGAAGAATCAAGAAAACTCTAATGCTAAATGGACAAAATTCCAGTAGTGTGACCATGTCTAAGACCAAGATCATGAAGATAAATAACAACTGAGGAATAAGGCAATGCAGACAACATACCAACAGTGCTATGACTTCTAAGGAGAAGACCATGAAAGATAAGTCGTAACTACTGAAAGATCAAGAAATGTCTAATGCAATGCGGACAACATAATGACAATGTAACAACATTTAAGACCAAGGTCAAACAAGATGAACTCTGAATGTTGATAGGTCAAGGAAAATCTGACATGACATAGATAGGACTTTGATAGCATAATAATGTCTAAGCCCAAGACCATAAAAGATATATGCAAACTGTCAAGATATCAAGAAGTGTATAATGTAATGTGGACAACATAGCAATAGTGCAATAGACATCTAAGAGTAAGATCATACAAGATAGATGCTAAATTTTGGGGACACGTAAGATTTCAAATCAACGAAGTGAAAATATGACAACATAACAAGAACGAACTAACCAAAGAGGACAAGACAAAGAAAACTCACTACGACAAGGGTGCAAACTTGCTAGAACAAGATATGCAAGACTGAAAATGTTTGGGCAACATAATAGCACCAAAAACATAAACCCATTGTTTCAAGGTGCAAACCTGTTGGAACAACACAATAGATAGTATCAAAAGTGAACCCGCTAGAACATGACTCAAAAACAACCAGAGAAAACCCACTAGAACAAAGAGCAAACCTGCTGGTTTGAGATGCAAACCCACTGGTTGATAAAATGATAGTGATTGCACTAAGTATGTCAATTCTGGTTCAAAGTTGATAGCATTCCTGCTAATACAAGAATGCAAACCCGTTGTAGTAGACCATAGACCCACTAGAACTGACTTCAAACCCGCTAGATTGATATTTTGACAAAAGACTTGACACCAAACACATCAAGCATGAAGATATGACCATAAAACAGATAAAATTAGTTAAGTACACTCCTATAGTCAAATGATAATATGTGTTAAATCTCCTTGCCCAAAATGCCAAATCCAACCGGATAGATAGAAGTCTGACAACACTGGCTCCACCCTCAACACACACTTCTTGGGCATTCCAAGCTTCAAATTCCTAGGTAATCACTTCCTAATGAATTTTCTATCTCAAATTGGGGGTACATGAGGAGTTTCTTTGGTATGTGCATATCACAACACCTGAGTCAACACATAGGATTTTTGGATGCTAAAGAACAATTGGTTCATAGCGGGGGAACTTTTGGGGTCAATCGGGTAGTCATACATGCGGTGGCTAGCTCATTTAAGAGATATCTCAGCCCAAGAACACAGATTTTATGCATCTACCACACAAGCACCAGGGGATTTTGACTTGCATCATGATCATAAAGGTATTTGCATAATTATACTGAGGGAAACCATCAGTATAACACATTGTTACCATTTGATTTATAGCTTTTGCTAAAGTCACAAATATTTATATAGCGGACCAAAAGAAAGTACCGCTTGGGTCGTTCTCCCCTCACCCGACCTTATAGGCTACTCAGGGGGACAAGCCCTCCTACTTAGAAAGTAAAAATTGAGCATCGCTAACACTTTTCTCTTGCACCTACGATCACAAGAGCCATAGGGAGAGGATAGAATGTGTTAGCAGTAGGACCACTCTATAGATGCACAAACGTGCAAGACATGAAAGACATGGGGTTTATTTATTTACTTGAATTGAAGTGTGTCTAATTACTCAAAAGACACAACATGTTCATTCCCTTAATTGAATTGAAGTGTGCCTAATTATGCAATAAGACACAAAACAAAACAAAATAAAATAAAATAAAGGAAATGAAACAAATGAAATGAGAAAATTTGTTTCAATGAAACCCCATTTTCCTTAGCGGTCCTACAAGAAAAATTTTAGTGTTTACACGCTTAGGGGTCTTCTTATAGCTCGAAATGTTACACAAATGTTAGCAAAACCATCCAACAACACACAAATTAGTTGACTAGTACTAAAATAAAATTCTAGAAAAATCATGTAAATGATAATTAGCGATCCCGCTACTATATGGTGCAAACCCGTTGTTTCAAGGCACAAACCTTCTAGTTTAAGTGAACCTGTTGGTTGTCTAAAACATGTTTCCATTGATTATCTAAAAATGCTAACACACATGTTAGTTGATTAGTACCAAAATAGAATTAAGAAAAATCATGTAAATGATAATTAGTGATCTCGCTACTATTTGTTGCAAACTCGTTGTTTTAAGCGAACCCACTGGTGCAAGAAAGCAAACCCATTGTTGCAAGAATATGAACTCGCTGGTGCAAGAAAGAAAACCCATTGTCACAAGAATGAAATCCCATTGTTGCGAGAATGCAAACCCACTATTGCGAGAATTTAAACCCGCTAGAAGCCAATTATAATTTATAAAAACCCGAAACTTAGAATGACAATTTTACCTTTCGTACGAAACTAATGATGGCAAACTCGTAGTTGCATGAAAATGATAATAGCGAACCCATGGTTTTAGGGTGCAGACCTATTGTTTTAGTGTGCAAATCCACTCATCTAAAATGCGTTCCCACTATTTCATGAAATCATGAGATTGCTAAAATAGATTTCTGCCTAGGCATAAATCAGTTTGTAGATCCACCTTTTTGCCTGCAAGTGCTCAAAATCTCCAATAAAATGCACTAAAACAACAAAAAATGTTAAATGACCTGTGCAGTGGGTCCCACTAGTCATGCCAAAATGTGTGAGGGGAAAATGTGCATGCTAAACTAAACAATTGAAATAATGAAGAAAACAACCAAACAAGCCATTAAACTCAACACTTCGATATAAGAATGTTAAAATCAAAACGAAGAACACAAATGACAAGCAATGCAAACTAATATTCTTGCTTTGATTCGATTATTCCATGATTTGATGTGTGCTCATGACGTTTGTTGGTATTTTGGTATGGTTTTGTCATTGATGTCAACACCTACTAACACTTATCAACTCTGGCACTTTGGAGAATCAACAACATTCATCGGCAAGCAAATGACTTATGCACAGTCACCAGTATCTGGTACAACGATAGGATATAATGTTCACTGACACTTGGAATGGCATGGAGAACACTTGGTTATGTTGAAGACATTGTTTGGACACTTTGTCTTGAAGATTTGTTCATTGGCATATTGGTATTTGCATATTTGTTGTTACCGGCAAATAGGTCCAAGTTATACACCGGCAGATTTATCTTTTCCAGATCAACACGACATGCTATGGAGATGTTTTATTATTGTTGTAAATGCATCAAGCTGACATGCTAAATCGGTTATTGCATCAGATGTTGTTTTATTTGTAAATTGATTTTATTGTAATATCCTTTAGAGCCGACCTACTAAAATTGGTCTTAGGTTATGATATAAATGTAAGATCTTACTTCTAAGATCGAATGTGGAATGCAAAAAAGAATTGTGTGAAGATATATGCGAGATTAAGCAGAGCTATACATGCAGACATCATTTGAAGGTTGAAGGAGGTTTTTATGAAGACAATCAAAAATACACCGGTACTGAATCCAACATAGAAAGATGCTAATTTGAGCAGTACATTCATATTGGATTTAAGCATCCAATTGTAGTCAGTGTGACTCCCATTTTGTGTTTGAGCAGTGAGCTCTAGGCGCTTGGCCTTTTTGCATGTGCAGACCCCATTTGTATACCCTTACTATTTGCAGTAGTATCATCTGATTGTGGGTAAGGTTTCCCACCATGGTTTTTCCCTTACAGGGTTTCCACATACAAATATTGGTGTTATGTGTTGTGGATGACTTTATCTTTCTGTTTCATGCATTAATCTTTATCGGTATTGCAATTAATTGATAAAACTATCTACTGACATAAAAGACTAGTTTATCGGTATTAAGCATTAAATTGGTTAAGTTTTTTTTGGTTTGAATTTATTTGACAACTGACTCACCCCCCCCCCCTCTCAGCTGTCTCTGGGACCTAACAATTGGTATTGGAGACTAGTCCTCTTTTTGCAGAAGTTTAACAGCTTGAGGAGATCCAATGTCTACTAACTATTTCAGGAAGGACAATCCTAAACTTGATGGAACCACTTATGGGATATGGAAGATCAGAATGGAGACACATCTGAATTGCATCTGAAAGGACATCTGGGATGTTACAAAGAATAGCTATACTGCTCCTACTCTAAATCAACCTAATCTACCTAACTTGGCTAAAGATGAGGAAAATGATTGCAAAGCAAGAGAAGCACTTTTGAGCGTATTATCAAATCAGCAAATCATGGGATTATCAGATAGATCAACTTTTAAAGCTATTTGGGATCATTTTAAAACACTGAATGAAGGTGATTCCACAGTCAAAATTGTAAAACTTGAAATCTTCTGGGTCAGGTATGAAAATCTGAAAATGGAAGAAGATGAAAGGATTTCTGCTTTTATGGAAAGAGTTAATGAAATTGTTTTGGGTATTAAATGTTGTGGAGGAACCTTAAGTGAAGATGAAATCGTTTCAAAAGTTTTAAGAGGATTTCCACTAGCATACAAAATGAAGGTTACTGCTATAAATGAGTTAAGAACAATGCCTAATACATCAGTGACTAGGGATATATTGATTGGAAAACTTTCAGCTTTTGAAATTGAAGAATTTGGTTCTGTTGCTACTATAAAGATAGATTTAGCTTTTAAGGCATCAACATCATCTACACCATCATTTGACAAGTTTGATTGGAAAGCCTTTTATGCAAGAGAACTTGAGGAAAGTAGGAAAGAAAATGAAGAACTTGAAGCACTATTTGTAAGAAAAATGCCTAAAGGTCCAATTGGAAGTAAGTATGAAGGTAAAACACCCTTTAAATGTTTCAAATGTAATAATATTGGTCACATGGCTTCTAGATGCCCTGATAGACATGCTAGAATAGAGAATAAGCTAGTAGAACATACAAGCCTAACCTTGAATATCAGAGATACAGATTTAAGAAGAACAAAGACAAATCTTGTTATCTTGCTGATGAAGGAGTGACTGATGATTCCGATGAGGATCCAACAGACAATGGATGGGTTTTTGTTGCTATAACAAAAGATCAACCGACACCTACTATTCAACCCGTAGAACAAGCCTTGGCAACCAAAATTGAAGTTAAGGATGAATGGATCATTGATTCAGGATTCTCACATCATATGACTAGTGATAAAAAAAAATTCTTGAACTTTCAGGAATATAATGGAGGTCTAGTGAGATTTGGAGATGATAAAGCTTGTTTGATCAAAGGTAAAAGAACAATATCTCTTGATGGTAAGAATAATATTGACAATGTTTACTGTGTTGAAGGTTTAAAGCATAATCTTTTGAGTGTTGGTCAATTAGTTGAGAAAGGATTTCAATTACAATTCAAGAATGGAAAATACAAAATCACGAATAGAACTAGTTTGGAAATTGCAACCGGTAATCAAACTAGAGGTAACATCTTTCATTTGAATAACAGTGCAAAGACATGCTTGATTGCACAAATTGATGAAAGTTGGCCATGGCATAAGAGACTCTATCATGTAAATTTTGATTGCATGGTAAAAATCAGTACTGCAAAGGAAGTTAGAGATTTACCTAAGATTGTCAAACCTCACAATACAGTATGTAAGGAATGTCAATTTGGAAAACAAGTTAGAGCTACTTTTAAAAGTATTCCAGAAAAATCAAATAATGCTCTTGACTTAATTCATACTGATTTATGTGGTTTAGCTAGAACTAAAAGTTTGCAAGGTGATAGATATTTCATGCTAATCATTGATAACTACTCTAGAATGTGTTGGGTTACTTTTCTTAGAGAAAAATCAGAAGCACTTGGGAAGCTCAAACTGTTCAAATCAATGGTAGAGAATGAAACCGGAAAGAAAATCAAATGTTTGATATCAGATCAAGGAGGAGAATTTACATGTAAGGAATTTAATGCATTTTGTGAAGTAAATGGAATCAGAAGACAACTATTAGCACCCTGAACACCACAAAAGAATGGAGTTGTAGAGAGGAAAAATAGAACTGTCTTGGATGCATCTAGAAGTATGTTATCAGAAGAAAATTTACCACATGTGTATTGGAGAGAGACAGTAAGCACAATGGTCTATACATTCAACAAAGTTCACATCAAAGGTGAAATTGGTAAGACCCCTCATGAACTATGATTTGGTATTACTCCTACTCTTAAATATTTCAGAATATTTGGAAGTAAAACCTATATTAGAAGAGATGAGTATATTGACAAATTTGATCCCAGAAGTGATCAAGGAATATTTCTTGGTTATTCATCTAAGAGTAAGGCATATAGATGTTTTAACAAAAGATTGTAGAAAATTGTTGAAAGTACAAATGTGAAGATTGATGAACAATTCAAAGGAACTTCAAGGTATATAGATTGCGAACCAGTAATAGAAATATTGACAAATAAACCTACATTGAATCCTCTAATACAAAATGAAGATCCAGTTACACCGATATCATCTAAAAAGTTCACTCTAACTGAGGAACAACAACAAACAAAGATACCTCGATATGTAAGACTGAATCACTCTGAAGATCAGATAATTGGAAACAAGTATAAAGGAGTTATGACAAGAGGAAGACTAGCAAATGAAGAGGCATGTCTTATTTCTCAAATTGAACCATCATCAGTTAATGAGGCATGTGAAGATAAACACTAGATTAAAGCTATGGAAGAAGAATTAGAGCAAATTGAGAAGAACAACACTTCGATATTAGTTCCTCAGCCTAAAGACAAAAATGTGATTGGAACAAAATGGGTATTCAGAAAAAAACTTAATGAAGATGGTAAGGTAATAAAAAATAAAGAAAGAATAGTGTGTAAGGGATACTCTTAGAAAGAAGGAATTTATTATAATGAAACCTTTGCACCGGTAGCTAGAATTGAGGCAGTCATATTATTCTTGGCTTTTGTAGCACACAAGAACTACAAAGTATATCAAATGGATATTAAATGTGCATTTCTGAATGGAGATCTTGAAGAATAAGTTTACATTGAACAACCTGATGGATTTTCTTTGAGAGATAATGAAGATATGGTTTGCAGGTTAAGGAAAGCTTTGTATGGGTTGAAACAAGCTCCAAGAGCTTGGTATGCAAGATTGGATAAGTATCTTTTGAAGATTGGATTTTCTAAAGGTAATGCTGACAGTAACTTATATTACAAAGTGACTAATGATGACATCTTGGTTATAGAAGTTCTTGTTGATGATATAATCTTTGGAGGAGAAGATGGATTATGTAAAGACTTTTCTATTGAAATGCAAGAAGAGTTTGAAATGTCTATGATTGGAGAAATACAATTCTTTTTAGGATTGCAGATTTCACAGGTTGATAAAGGTATATTCTTGAGTTAATCCAAGTACTTGAAGGAGTTATTAAAGAAATTTGGGATGTAAAACTCCAAACCGGTAAGCACACCTATGACTACAAATGACAAATTATCACTAAGGGATGAATCTACACCTGTTAATCTGACTAGGTACAAATCTATGATAGGAGGCTTACTGTATTTGACACAAACAAGACCTGATATCATGAATGCAGTATGTATTGTTTCAAGATTTCAGAGCAATCCTAGAGAAAATCATGAATCAGCAGTAAAAAGGATTTTCTGATACTTTCAAGGCACTAAAAATCTTGGATTATGGTATCCTCGAGATGAAAACTTTGAATTATGTGCATACACAGATGCAAATTGGGGAGTAGATGTGGATGATAGAAAAAGCACCACCGACGAAGCATTTTTTCTTGGAAACAGATTAATTTCTTGGTTGAGTAAGAAACAAAGTTGTACATCTTTATCAACAGCAGAATCAGAATATGTTGCAGCAACAACTAACTGTACACAGGTACTATGGCTTAAGCAAATGTTGAAGGATATAAAGGTAAAATGCAAGGAACCTATTACTATCTATTGTGATAACACTGCAACAATTGATATATCTAAGAATCCGGTATTAGACTCTAAAACCAAACATGTTTCTATCAAACTGAATTTTCTAAGGGAAAATGTTGAAGCAAAAGAAATTAAACTTGTTTATGTGAACACTAAAGAGCAGATTGCAGACATTTTCACTAAACCTCTGCCTAAGGAGACTTTTGAATATCTTAGAGACCAGCTTGGGGTCATACCCCCACTAGTAGAAACTTAGATAGTTGATGATAGTCATCAACCGACAAAATTAACAAAGAAATCTTTTACTCCGGCTTTGATGAAAAGCTACTTCTCAGGGGGAGTAGTTGTTATAGTGAATTGGTTAGTATTTTGTCTCTGTAAAATGGTCTTTATATTGCTTTGGCATTTGATGTTAAAAGGGGAGAGATTGGTATGTAAAAACATAAGGAAAAAACATGTTACTCCTAGGGGGAGATTGTTATTTTGGAGAGACTGATTACTCTCTATCTGTATTTTGGTTTCTGGTTATGATCTTTTTTGTGAGATTGTTAGTTTTTGGTATTTGGTATTTCTATTTTGGCACTTTGATGGTTTTTCCATCTTGTGTTGCCATCAATGCCAAAGGGGGAGATTGTTGGTATTTGGTTATGTTTTTGTCATTGATATCAACACCTACTAACACTTATCAACTCTGGCACTTTGGAGAATCAACAACATTCACTGGCAAGCAAATGACTTATGCACAGTCACCAGTATTTGGTACACCGATAGGATATAATGTTCACCGGCACTTGGAATGGCATGGAGAACACCTGGTTATGTTGAAGACATTATTTGGACACTTTGTCTTGAAGATTTGTTCATTGGCATATTGGTATTTGCATATTTGCTGTTACCCAAAAGTAGGTCCATGTTATATAGTTGTAGGTTTATCTTTTCCAGATCAACACGACACACTATGGAGATGTTTTATTATTGTTGT
Source organism: Cryptomeria japonica (assembly GCF_030272615.1). Taxonomy (NCBI): domain Eukaryota; kingdom Viridiplantae; phylum Streptophyta; class Pinopsida; order Cupressales; family Cupressaceae; genus Cryptomeria; species Cryptomeria japonica. Next base: position 47,265,747 of record NC_081414.1, on the reverse strand, counting down.
AAATGCATCAAGCCAAAATGATGAATCGGTTATTGCATCAGATATTGTTTTATTTGTAAATTGATTTTATTGTAATATCCTTTAGAGCCGACCTACTAAAATTGGTCTTAGGTTATGATATAAATGTAAGATCTTATTTGTAAGATCAAATGTGGAATGCAAAATAGAATTGTGTGAAGGTATATGCGAGATTAAGAAGAGCTATACACACAGACATCATTTGAAGGTTGAAGGAGGTTTTTGTGAAGACAATCAGAACTACACCGTTACTGAATCCAACATAGAAAGATGCTAATTTGAGCAGCACATTCATTTTGGATTTAACCATCCAATTGTAGTCAGTGTGACTCCCATTTTGTGTTTGTGTAGTGAGCTCTAGGCACTTGGCCTTTCTGCATGTGCAGACCCCATTTGTATACACTTACAATCTACAGTAGTATCATTTGATTGTGGGTAAGGTTTCCCACCGTGGTTTTTCCCCTTACAGGGTTTCCATGTACAAATGCTGGTGTTATGTGTTGTGGATGACTTTGTATTTTTGTTTCATGCATTAATATTTATCGGTATTGCAATTAACTGATAAAACTATCTACCAGCATAAAAGACTAGTTTACCTATATTAAGTATTAAATTGGTTAAGTTGTTTTTGGTTTGAATTTATTTGACAACTGATTCACCCCCCTCCCTCTCAGTTGTCTTCGGGACCTAACAAGAATCACAAAAGAAGTAGTAAAAGTTGTAACAGGGTTACTCTCCACTAGTAACAGACCAGACAAAACAAAGAAGGTCTGAAATGACATGGTGACAAACCTAACTGGTGCAACATTTGATAAGAGATCTCTAAGGGTAAATGATGTGAAGGATATAAATGTCAGATTTATCAGTATGATCTTAGGTTATAAGGCTACACATGCAAACAGGTTAAACTCAATTTCTAGCCTATGTATCAAGAAAGCCTATGATATGGTCAATGATGATGCAAGGATAGACATATGTGAATGGCTTAAAGATGAGTTGATAGACAATTTGGGAAAGATCAAAAGAGAAAGGGAACATTCAGATTTGGAAACTTACTTGTTTGTCTGATGCTATACATAACCAAATAGGTACCTGGTATTGGTGCTAGAGATTTTGGATTTGATATACTGGTAAGAAATCAACTATCAGATCTATTGAACAATATGGGAGAAAACAAGGAGAAAAACATAAATGAGCATTTTCAAGTGCTAAAGGCTCAAATGAAAACTAGAATAAGGCCATCACAAGCTATTGTGGACAAGTATCAAAAGGAAATCTATTTTTTGATCAAGAAAGATGAAATTTGGATGGAGGCAGTTATCCCTAGAACAGACTGGGTAATTGAAATGGTCTATGAAACAAATGACAAGATCATAGAAACTTATGCAAAAGTCCTCCTTGAAGCTCCTAAGGAACCGGAAGAGAAAGTATTTTGTAGCGTAGATACAATTGAAAGCACAATACAATCAAGGAATATCAATAAAATATACAATACACTATCAGTTGCTGATAAGGAAAGTATAGAGAATAGTGTAATTTTGCACTTAGATATATACAAGAAATTCTTAATGCAAGTTGTTGATGAAATTCCAAATGACTTGTATAGGAGATTAGAAGCTAGAAGATTATCTATTGTTGAATTGGATAAAAAGATTAAGATTGAAAAATTACTGGCAATGCATCCAGTTAACTCACCTGATGAAATAGACAAATTAATCAGTGAGGCTAACAGGATAGTATTTTCTCCTGCTCACCGACATGTAGCATTAATGGTAGTCAAAGTAAAGGAATTTTCTGAGGAAACTACTGATGTATGGGATATTTTCTTTGTGGAGAAAGAAAAAGAGGAAGAATTACTCAGACCTAAAACTATCAAAGTATATCAAAAAGATAGAGACAAGGGTAAAGGCAAGGTAAGTGGACCACCAAGTTTTAAAATAACTGACAATATGCCCCCACCTCCTTTAGATACTCCACCTATAGATATCACTGAAAATCAACCAGCCGCTGAGAGTATGGAGACTCTGGTAGAAGATGAGAACCTTGAATCAGAAGTTTTGTATACAATAAATGTAGATACTCAGGAAGTTAATGTCGTGGATGACAGAGAGACCACTGAGGATAAGGAGAAAGATGTGACCACTAAGTCACCAGCTACAGAGGTTGAATTAAACACAAAAAAACCTACACAAGAAGAGAAACCGGCAAAGGATACCACTGAGAAACCAGTAGATACAATAGATAAACCATCTGAAGAACCGGCTAAGCAAAGTTCAGAGGCACAAACTGAGGAACCGACAATTGAAATCTCATTGAAACCTTCTGAGACATGGTTAGAGAAACCCAAACCGGTACAAGTTGAAGCATAGCTACAGACAGAGATAGTGCCACCGACACAAATTGAAAAGCCTAAACCTTTGTTTGTGGAAATGAAAACACAGATTAACCTACCAAAGGTCGAACAAAGCAAGGAAATAACTACAACCGGTAGCATGGCTATTGTAAAAACTGTTGGACAAACATCTTGTACAACTATGACATAATTCAGACCTACTAATGTAACTGAGGTCTTATTAGATTCAATAAAGAAGATCACAGAATGCAATGCACAAGCCTATAAGGCTATTGATGATACCACACCAATTCGCAAAGTGATAGCACCAAAGTGCAGTGTTGAGAATAAAGATTCTATAGGTCAACTAGACACATTGTCTAAGTTTATCACCGGTAACCTAATAACTATTGATCAAATGAATGATGATACATTTAACGAGAGACTAATTAAAGAAAAAGAGAAATTCTTTGAGGATATTGTAAAGAAAAACAAGGAACAAATGAACACCCTTTTACCGGAACTTGGAGAAATAATCTATGACTTCAAGAAACTATATAGGGACACTTGCAAAACAAATGTCTTAATAGAGGATCTTGACAAGGCGATCAGAAAAGAACAAGAGAAAATAAATAATATTGTTGACAATCTGATTGGCACATCAGATTCATTTTTGGAATTAGAAAAGAAAATTGCAGAGCAGGAAGAGAAAATCAAGAAATTGGAGAAAGACAAACAGGAAATAAAGGAGAAGGCAAAGGACTTAAAATGCAGACTTAGCCCAAGACTAGAGTATCTTATTTCTTTGAGAAAAGAAATATTTGAGGCTCTCGTTCCAGACTGAAGACATCAGAAGAGAAAATGCACATACTCACCGGTACAGTGCAGAGAACACAAGAGGCAATAAAAGACTAAAAAACATTCAACAATGGCATAAATTTAGTTTTGACAGATATCTTTCAGATTGTAACCCACCGGTTACAAGAATCCAGGCAGGACTCCATTGACAGCGAATGACAACCTTTGTCATTGATGTCAAAGGGGGAGTAGTGGGATGAGAAAAATGGTCAAATAAAGGACATCATTTGCTAAGGGGGAGCATACAATTTTGGAAAAACATTTTGGCAGACTATTTTTGGATATCATTTTTTTGGACACTTTTTGATTTTTCTCATGAGTGTTGCCATCAATGCCAAAGGGGGAGATTGTTGGCTAATGCACTATCCAATGAGAAATTGTAGGTGATTGAAGGTTTTGTCATTGATGGCAACCTTACAATCATATGATACCGGCAAGATAGAATACCAACACCGGCAACGAAAAACTCTACACCGACACACAAAACACTAGCAGTGAAAGGAAAGATATCGACATCCTGGCCGACATGAATTTTGTTTAAAATGTATTTTGTAATTAATTGTAAAATCATTGTAAGCCAAGATGGTTAGTTATAATATGACTCATGTATGTATGAGATCATTGTAGATCATTTTGTAATAAAGGAGATAGGTGAAAAATTATGCAGACCTAATGTGCGAATTATAACCTAAGGATTTATGTATGTAGCAGAGCTTAAACTGGTACTGGCTCTGGTATAGCAGATGCTAATTTGAAGCAGTACAAGACATTGGATTAATATAATCCATTTTTGTAAGTCAATGTGACTTCTTTTGTAATTGAACAGTAAGCTCTAGGCACTTGGCCTTCCTGCATGTGCAGGCCCCTATTGTAAGAGTAATATTCGCTTATTGGCTAGTAAGCGAATATTATGGGTCACAAATCCCACCATTTTTTCCCACACCAGGTTTCCTTGTTAAAATATTGTGTTATGGTGTGCTTCTCATGTGGTTGTTGTTATTCTTGTTTATTGCATTATTTCTGGTTTACCGGTACACAGTTCTAACATGCTTTTCATATTTTAAATCAAGTAAATCCACACACCAATTAGATACTGCTTCACCCCCCCCTCTCAGTATCTTTGGGAATCCTAACAATTGATTTGAAGATAGAAAAAAGAATGAAGAAGACTTGCTTAGAAGACTAAATGATGCTGGAAATGAAAATACAAGACTCAGTCATGAAAATGATATGTTGAAGACATATCTAATGCTTACACAAAATGACAGAACTAAACTCATGAGACAGAAAGGAATCTTGGAGAATGAACTGACTGCTGCAAATCATCACAAGGAGAAATCCAAGAAAACTTCAGAAGAACTTGGTGACATGTTGAAGAATCAGAAACCAAATGGTGATACAAATGGCCTTGGCTTTGAAGTTGGTGAAAGCTCTGGTACTGCAAACAATCATGATCATAACCAACCGGTAAGACAACCTACTGCTTACCAATTTAATGGAGAATTCTTTAATTGTAACAAGTATGGTCATAGAGAAAATCAATGTAGATCTAGAAATTATCAAAACACTAATACACCCACTGGTCAATGTTCTAAATGCAACAAAGTTGGTCATAATTCAGAAAATTGCAGAATGAATGTGAAATGTTATGTTTGTGGAAGATTTGGGCACTTATCTAACCAATGCAGAACACATACCAACATAGGATATGGGAAAGCTATTCAGAAGAACAATGTGACTTGTTATGCCTATAACAAGATTGGACATATTGCAAAATTTTGTAGAAGTAATTCATCACCGACAAATAACAAAGGTCCTAGTTTAAAAGGTAAAGAAAAGGTTGAAGAGGTAAAGCAAGAATTCTCAAAACAATGGATCAGAAAGTCAAATCAGAATATTGATGGGAATACTCCTCCACTGATAGAACAAAGTAACACTCCACCGATAGGAGACTCTTCATCTAACTGAAGAAAATTCTTTTGGAGGTATGCTATTATTCCCTCGGTTGATGGTAAGAAGCTGAAATTACTTCTATACCGGAAGATGAGTTAAGTTTTGACTTAAACAGCAAGCATTAAATATGGTAGTTGGCAAAAATAACATTATAAAGCAAGTGTTTTGGCTCCTTTTTCATTCACCGAACATTCAAATCCTTGAGAACGTGAAAATTCCCAAGCTGAGGTATTCCAAGCGAAGACGTGAAGCAATCCATCAAATCATTCATCCTTAAGGAAGATTGAGATGGTTATAGCTATGGCATCTTCATCCTCTCCTAAATTTATTGCAAACCCTACTATTGTTGAGGTTGTTAAGCAACCTAGACCCGTATTTCACCTAGTTCCCGAAATTGTAAAGAAAGATGATAACATAGGTGCATTCTCTCAAATTCCAAAAAGGAGTAGTATATGCTGAAGACCCTAGGATATATACATTGTCATATTGATGAATTAGGTGATGATGAAATTTAAAATATGTATAAGACTGTAATCTGTGATGAATCTGGAAATGTCAAACCTGAACTTAAGATAGTAGAAACCCTAGGTTTCACTAAAATTCTTAGTATCCCAGATTTTCCCAAGGATGTTATAAGGATTGTGTTAAGAAGAGTACATGGTGAATTTTTCTGGTTAGACTCTATTAATAAAATCACAAAAGAAGCAGTAAAAGCTGCAACAGGGTTACCCTCCACTAGTAACAAACCAAACAAAACAAAGAAGGTCTCAAATGACATGGTGACAAACCTAACTAGTACAACATTTAAGAAGATATCTCTAAGGGTAAACGATGTTAAGGATATAAATGTCAGATTTATCAGTATGATCTTAGGGTATAAGACTACACATGCAAATCAGTTAAACTCAGTTTCTAGCCTATGTATAAAGAGTGCCTATGATATGGTCAATGATAATGCAAGGATAGACATATGTGAATGGCTTAAAGACATGTTGATAGACAATTTGGGAAAGATCAAAAGAGACAAAAAGGGAACATTTAGATTTGGAAACTTACTTGTTTGTTTGATGCTACACATAACCAAACAGGTACCCAGTATTGGTGCTAGAGATTTTGGATTTGATATACCGGTAGGAAAACAACTATCAGATCTATTGAAAAATATGGGAGAAAATAGGGAGAAAAATATATATGTCATATTACAACTCGCTATGTCAGCTTACAATGATTTTACAATTAATTACAAAATATATTTTAAACAAAATTCCTGTCGGACTGGATGCCGGTATCTTTCCTTTCACTGCCAATGTTTTGTGTGCCGGTGTAGAGTTTGTCGTTGATAGTGCCGGTATTCTGTCTTTTCCTTTCAGGTGTAGGAGAAGGTATCGATGAAGGTTTTGTTTTCCTCTCAACTCTCTTGAAGATATTTGCAAAGCCATTAAACTCAAAACTTTGATATAAGAATGTTAAAATCAAAACGAAGAACACAAATGACAAGCAATGCAAACCAATAGTCTCGCTTTGATTCTGTTGGTTCCTTTTTATGTTGAACAACAAAAATTAGCAACCAGTATAACCTACAACCAAATATTAAAAGGCAACCAACCTCAACTATGATTCCATAGGATTAACCAGACCAACTAACAAGGATGTTTAGATCCTTCTTCTCTTCAGGCTCTGCAAAACCTAGGCAGGTTTACCTGTGATGCATTGAGTTAGACCCATTACAAACAAAGTAGCATCACCATAAGTAGATAGATCTCACCGAGGCTCTAAAACAAGTAGTTTATTGCAGATGGACTAGATCTACACATGAAACTCAACTATGCTTGAGCATGAGATAGATGAAACATTTTAAAACATAACATAAACTAAAGATGTTTTGATTGGATTTTAAATTGGTTTGAGAACCCCCTTAATTGCAAGATCAGTGCCTTATCCAAGGGTAACAGAGTCATGCATCAAACTATAAGTAAAATCACTCATTGCAAATCCATCTTCATCATGAAATCTTTCTACATTAATGCCTTACATAATGCATTACTAAGCTTATCCACAGAAAATATCAGATCCAGAAGCATGAACCCTATTTTATTAATGTTTGCTCACAAAGTTTAAAATCTTCCTTGAAGATTACCTACAAACAAGCATTACACTCACAGATACAACTGTTTATGACAAACTTGGTCCTCCTTAAGAATAAAATTTGAATAAAATGAAGATACACTTCAGAGACAAATTATGTGCAAATTTGTGCATGCCTTACATACACAAGAACCTACAACAAATAACACCTATAGCATGAATCAAACTCTATTTTATGGAAAAGGACATTGCCCTGTATAATTTTGAAAAGAACTTAGAATTGGAAGCCATGAAAATATGGAACCATTCTCCTAATTTCTGGAACCCTTACAAATGAGAAGAATCGAGAATAAGAAGAGGAGGGAAAGATCAGATCTGCAACCGAAATTGCCAAGTGTCTATTTTCTCTAATTGAAATTCATTACCTTATTCTTTCCCATGGAAACTGCTCTCGAAATATCCCATATTTGTTAAAATTAACTACTTGATCGGATTCCTCACTCATAGAGCTTTTCGACAATATATAATACTTCATATTTTTGCCAAAAATTGAGCCCTGAGCGAATTAATTCTTCACATGTGCACAATCATTTAAATTTTTGAATATTTAATATAGTTTCAACTATATAATAAAATAAATTTAACTTTGATTTTTGGCCCTTTTGTGCTCTGACGCTTTGCTACATGGTGGCCTCCAATTGGTTTGTAGGGTCTACTGGGGGCCACCCCAACTAACACCTCATCACCTCCACATGTCCGCTTGCTTGTCTGTCCACCTGTACGCCATGTGTGCACTACAACACCGCCACTGGAATGGGACCCACCTATTGGACCTCTGACTGGACCTACCACCTGAGTGCCACATGACTTTCACCATTTTGCAGATGGTAACTGGTGTGCAAATTCACCTCATGAAACCACGCACACCGTCGATCATCTCGGACTTGCACGATCTTTAACTCCTGCATTTTCACCCTGGGCTTTTCACTATTTTGTAGTCATTATCCTTCATGATCTCGCCTTCGTAAAGTCATGTTGTCTATCAATCCTTTCCAAACCTTCTCGCTGGTTAAGTCGGCCTTTCTCTGCAAAATTTTGCCCATTTGCCTCGAGAAGCATGCTTGCATGTGGTCCACATGTCGCCATCTATCAACCTCCTCCAGTCACCTTGGGATCCATGCCTATGTGTGGGGTCCACTTTGGTGCCCATCCGGCACCTTGTGTCAAAAGCCCAAAGCTTTGACACTATGGTAGTGTGGAGTATTTCTTTTATATATTGAAATTTTCCCCTCCACAGCCAATGTGGGATATATGCATCTTCCTGGGAATGTATTTTTGAAAGTTTTTTCTAAGTCTTTTCATGGAGCCTTTTGTCTGAAACCTTCTTAATGCTTAAAATCCATCCTCACGCCACACTCTACATGCCATTTGCATTTGATTAAAATTTCAATGGTCTGCTGTTCAACTACCACGCACAACAAAAAGAAGATTGGCCAAAACCTTTTCATTTGCCTGAGAGTTTATAAAATTGACGCTTCCCCCATGAGGAAAAATGCTGGCAGAAGTTGTGGAATTTGGGCATACACCTACCATTGCACTTTGCTGAAGGACTTATCTTTTACCTGCTATGTGGGAGAAGCTTTAGCTACTGATTGCACTTGCTTAAAAGTTCCCATGCTTTTACAATTTCACGTGAGGGAGGAGGGAAGCTCTATTAAATTGCATTTGCTCCAACTTCAATGCGTCCCAAACATAACACAGAATGAGGATGTTGGGAAGGTTGTGGAATCTGGCTTTGTGCCAGCCGTTAAATTTGTTGGGAAGTTTCAATTTGTTTTTAAACCACACCATTGCATTTTCTGAATTTAAAATGCCCTTGTTCAAACACCACCACCAGTTGAGAAGGATAAGGAGGCACGTGAGGAAGGAGGAATATGGTTCTTGTTTGACATTTGCATTCACTGGAGACATAAACCCATGCCACACTCTACTTGACATAATGTCTTTGCATGGAGTTTTGATGCTTGCTAATGGCATTTGCTAAAACATGTTTTAATGGGCTGCAACTGCTAAAAATTCCAAATAAAAACTTCAACACTCTTTTCAACCTCCAATCTGGTGTTTCACCAGCATATTAAATTTGTTGTTTAAAAATTAAAATGCATTTTCATTGTTGACTCCCACAATAGAGGGGACATTGGCAAAGTTACATGGACTTGGGTCTACACATACCAATTTGCAATTCATTGAAGTTTTAATGCCTTTTCTAAAACCATTTCGCCATTAAAAATTAATGCACGGGCATGAGCCAGGTCGGGCCCCAAAGTGGGTTTGACTAAAAAAAATTTCGTTTCCATGCAACTCACTTTCGGAATGTCTGATGAACCTTAAAAATACCTCTGGAATCGATCGACATGATTTTTGGATCATCAGACTGAGTTTTGCAACTTTCAAGCAATTACGCCACATTTTCGCATTTAATTGCGAAGACGTAATTTTCAAAGTGGTCAATTCCAAACTGATTTATGTGGTCCAGCTAGAACTAAAAGTTTGGAAGGTGATAGATATTTCATGCTAATCATTGATGACTACTCTAGAATGTGTTGGGTTACTTTCCTCAGAGAAAAATCAGAAACACTTGGGAAGTTCAAACTGTTCAAAGCAATGGTAGAGAATGAAACCGAAAAGATAATTAAATGTCTAAGATCAGATCAAGGAGGAGAATTTACATCTAAGGAATTTAATGCATTCTATGAAGTAAATGGAATCAAAAGACAACTATTAGCACCCCAGACACCACAACAAAATGGAGTTGTAGAGAGGAAAAATAGAACTATCTTGGATGCATCTAGAAGAATGTTATCAAAAGAAAATTTACCACATGTGTATTGGAGAGACATAGTAAGCACAACAGTCTATACAATCAACAAAGTTCACATCAAAGGTGAAACTGGTAAGACCCCTCATGAACTATGATTTGGTATTACTCCTACTCTTAAATATTTTAGAATATTTGGAAGTAAATGCTATATTAGAAGAGATGAGTATATTGGCAAAGTTGATCCTAGAAGTGATGAAGGAATATTTCTTGGTTATTCATCTAAGAGTAAGGCATATAGATGTTTTAACAAAAGATTGCAGAAAATTGTTGAAAGTACAAATGTGAAGATTGATGAACAATTCAAAGGAACTTCAAGGTATATAGATTCTGAACTAGTAACAGAAATACTGACAAATGAACCTACATTGAATCCTTTGATACAAAATGAAGATCCAGTTACACCGGTATCATTTCAAAAGTCCACTATAACTGAGGAACAACAACAAACAAAGACTCCCTGATATGTAAGACTGAATCACTCTAAAGATCAGGTAATTGGAAACAAGTATAAAGGAGTTATGACAAGAGCAAGAATAAAAAATGAAGAGGCATGTCTTATTTCTCAAATTGAACCATCATCAGTTAATGAGGCATGTGAGGATAAACATTGAATTAAAGCTATGGAAGAAGAATTAGAGCAAATTGAGAAGAACAATGCTTTGATATTAGTTCCTCGGCCTAAAGACAAAAATGTGATTGGAACAAAATGGGTATTCAAAAAAAACTTAATGAAGATGGTAAGGTAATCAGAAATAAAGCAAGACTAGTGTGTAAGGGATACTCTCAGAAAGAAGGAATTAATTATAATGAAACGTTTGCACCGGTAGCTAGAATTGAGGTAGTCAAATTATTCTTGGCTTTTGCAGCACACAAGAACTGCAAAGTATATCAAATGGATATTAAATGTGCATTTCTGAATGGAGATCTTGAAGAAGAAGTTTACATTGAACAACCTAATGGATTTTCTTTGAGAGATAATGAAGATATGGTTTGCAGGTTAAGGAAAGCTTTGTATGGGTTGAAACAAGCTCCAAGAGCTTGGTATGCAAGATTGGATAAGTATCTTTTGAAGATTGGATTTTCTAAAGGTAATGCTGACATTAACTTATATTACAAAGTGACTAATGATGACATCTTGGTTATAGAAGTTTTTGTTGATGATATAATCTTTGGAGGAGAAGATGGATTATGTAAAGACTTTTCTATTGAAATGCAAGAAGAGTTTGAAATGTCTATGATTGGAGAAATACAATTCTTTTTAGGATTGTAGATTTCACAGGTTGATAAAGGTATATTCTTGAGTTAATCCAAGTACTTGAAGGAGTTATTAAAGAAATTTGGGATGGAAAACTCCAAACTGGTAAGCACACCTATGACTACAAATGACAAATTATCACTAAGGGATGAATCTACACCTGTTAATCCGACTAGGTACAAATCTATGATAGGAGGCTTACCGTATTTGACACAAACAAGACCTAATATCATGAATGCAATATGTATTGTTTCAAGATTTCAGAGTAATCTTAGAGAAAATCATGAATCAACAGTAAAAAGGATTTTCTGGTACTTGCAAGGCACTACAAATCTTGGATTATGGTATCCTAGAGATGAAAACTTTGAACTATGTGCATACAGATATGCAAATTGGGGAGTAGATGTGGATGATAGAAAAAGCACCACCGGCGGAGCATTTTTTCTTGGAAATAGATTAATTTCTTGGTTGAGTAAGAAACAAAGTTGTACATCATTATCAACAGCAGAATCAGAATATGTTGCAGCAACAACTAACTGTACACAGGTACTATGGCTTAAGCAAATGTTGAAGGATATAAAGGTAAAATGCAAGGAACCTATTACTATCTATTGTGATAACACTGCAACAATTGATATATCTAAGAATCCGGTATTAGACTCTAAAACCAAACATGTTTCTATCAAACTGAATTTTCTAAGGGAAAATGTTGAAGCAAAAGAAATTAAACTTGTTTATGTGAATACTAAAGAGCAGATTGCAGACATTTTCACTAAACCTCTGCCTAAGGAGACTTTTGAATATCTTAGAGACCAGCTTGGGGTCATACCCCCACTAGTAGAAACTTAGATAGTTGATGATAGTCATCAACCGACAAAATTAACAGAGAAATCTTTTACTCCGGCTTTGATGAAAAGCTACTTCTCAGGGGGAGTAGTTGTTATAGTGAATTGGTTGGTATTTTGTCTCTGTAAAATGGTCTTTATATTGCTTTGGCATTTGATGTCAAAGGGGGAGAGATTGGTATGTAAAAACATAAGGAAAACACATGTTACTCCGAGGGGGAGATTGTTATTTTGGAGAGACTGATTACTCTCTATCTGTATTTTGGTTTCTGGTTATGATCTTTTTGGTGAGATTGTTGGTTTTTGGTATTTGGCATTTCTATTTTGGCACTTTGATGGTTTTTCCATCTTGTGTTGCCATCAATGCCAAAGGGGGAGATTGTTGGTATTTGGTTATGTTTTTGTCATTGATGTCAACACCTACTAACACTTATCAACTCTGGCACTTTGGAGAATCAGCAAGATTCACTGGCAAGCAAATGACTTACACACAGTCACCAGTATCTGGTACATCGACGGGATATAATGTTCACCGGCACTTGGAATGGCATGGAGAACACCTGGTTATGTCGAAGACATTGTTTGGACACTTTGTCTTGAAGATTTGTTCATTGGCATATTGGTATTTGCATATTTACTGTTACCAAAAAATAGGTCTAGGTTATACACCAGTAGGTTTATCTTTTCCAGATCAGCATGATAGACTATGGAGATGTTTTATTATTGTTGTAAATGCATCAAGCCAAAATGATGAATCAATTATTGCATTGGATATTGTTTTATTTGTAAATTGATTTTATTGTAATATGCTTTAGAGTTGACCTACTAAAATTGGTATTAGGTTATGATATAAATGTAAGATCTTATTTGTAAGATCGAATGTGGAATGCAAAAAAGAATTGTGTGAAGGTATATGCGAGATTAAGAAGAGCTATACACATAGACATCATTTGAAGGTTGAAGGAGGTTTTTATGAAGACAATCAGAACTACACTGGTACTGAATCCAACATAGAAAGATGCTAATTTGAGTAGCACATTCATATTGGATTTAGCCATCCAATTGTAGTCAATGTGACTCCCATTTTATGTTTGAGGAGTGAGCTCTAGGGGCTTGGCCTTTTTGCATGTGCCGACCCCATTTGTATACACTTACTATCTATAGTAGTATCATCTAATTGTGGGTAAGGTTTCCCACCGTGGTTTTTCCCCTTATAGGGTTTCCATGTACAAATGATGGTGTTATGTGTTGTGGATGACTTTGTCTTTCTGTTTCATGCATTAATCTTTATTGGTATTGTAATTAATTGATAAAACTGTCTACCGGCATAAAAGACTGGTTTACCTGTATTAAGCATTAAATTGGTTAAGTTGTTTTTGGTTTGAATTTATTTGACAACTGATTCACCCCCACCTCTCAGTTGTCTTCGGGACCTAACAAGAATCACAAAAGAAGTAGTAAAAGTTGTAACAAGGTTACTCTCCACCAGTAATAGACCAGACAAAACAAAGAAGGTCTCAAATGACATGGTGACAAACCTAACTCATGCAACATTTGATAAGAGATCTCTAAGGGTAAACGATGTGAAGGATATAAATGTCAGATTTATTAGTATGATCTTAGGTTATAAGGCTACACATGAAAATAGGTTAAATTCAATTTCTAGCCTATGTATCAAGAGTGCCTATGATATGGTCAATGATAATGCAACGATAGACATATGTGAATGGCTTAAAGACAAGTTGATAGACAATTTGTGAAAGATCAAAAGAGAAAGGGAACATTCAGATTTGGAAACTTACTTGTTTGTCTGATGCTATACATAACCAAATAGGCACCGAGTATTGGTGCCAGAGATTTTGGATTTGATATACCGATAGGAAAACAACTATCAGATCTATTGAACAATATGGGAGAAAACAAGGAGAAAAACATAAATGAGCATTTTCAAGCACTAAAGGCTTGAATGAAAACTAGAGTAAGGCTATCACAAGCTATTGTGGACAAGTATCAAAAGAAAATCTATTGTTTGATCAAGAAAAATGAAATTTGGATGGAGGCAGTTATCCCTAGAACCATCTGGGTAACTGAAATGGGCTATGAAACAAATGACAACATCATAGAAACTTATGCAAAAGTCCTCCTTGAAGCTCCTAAGGAACTGGAAGAGAAAGTATTTGGTAGTGCAGAAACAATTCAAAGCACAATACAATCAAGGAAAATAGTTAAGAAGGTAGAAGCAATAGTTAGAAAATGAACTTGACAGGCAAAGGCAATCAAGGAAGATGTGTTAAAAAAAACTGTTATAACTAAAAGTGAGTTGGAAGCACTTCAACTGGAAACTCATCTTTCACCGATTGGAACTTCTTCTGAAAGTGACATACTTGTTGTATTCAAGAGAGTTGAGAGGAAAATAAAACCTTCACCGGTACCTTCTCCTACACCTAAAAAGATAAGATAGAAGCAACAAGTAGTAAGGCCTTTGGCGAAGAAGATGACTCCTAAGAAGAAGGTGAAACAAACTATTGCTCCTACTGACAAACTTCTTAGCGAACTAACAGAAGATGGTAAGCTGATGAGTATCAATAAAATATACAATACACTATCAGCTGATGATAAGGAAAGTATAGAGAATAGTGTAATTTTGCACTTAGATATATACAAGAAATTCTTAATGCAAGTTGTTGATGAAATTCCAAATGACTTGTATAGGAGATTAGAAGCTAGAAGTTTATCTATTGTTGAACTAGATAAAAAGATTAAGATTGAAAAATTACTGGCAATGCATCCAGTTAACTCACCTGATGAAATAGATAAATTAATCAGTGAGGCTAATAGGACAATATTTTCTACTACTCACTGGCATGTAGCATTAATGGCAGGTAGAGTAAAGGAAGTTCTGAGGAAACTGCTGATGGATGGGATATTTTCTTTGTGGAGAAACAAAAAGAGGAAGAATTACTTAGACCTAAAACTATCAAAGTATATCAAAAAGATAGAGACAAGGGTAAAGGCAAGGTAGGTGGACCACCAAGTTTAAAAATAACTAACAATATGCCCCCACCTCCTTCAGATACTCCACTTGTAGATATCACTGAAAATAACTAGCCACTGAGAGTATGGAGACTCTGGTAGAAGATACAAACCCTAAATCAGAAGTTTTGTATACAGTAAATGTAGATACTCAGGAATTTAATGTCATGGTTGATAGAGAGACCACTGAGGATAAGGAGAAAGATGTGACCACTAAGTCACCGAATGTAGAGGTTGAATTAAACACAAAAAAACCTACACAAGAAGAGAAACCGGCAAAGGATACCACTGAGAAACTGGTAGATACAACAAATAAACCATCTGAAGAACCGGCTAAGAAAAGCAAAGTTCAGAGGCACAAACTGAGGAACCGACAACTGAAAACTCATTGAAACCTTCTGAGACACGGTTAGAGAAACCCAAACCGGTATAGGTTGAAGCATAGGTACAGATAGAGACAGTGGCACTGACACAAATTGAAAAGCCTAAACCTTTGTTTGTGGAAATGCAAACACAGACTGACCTACCAGAGGTCGAACAAAGCAAGGAAATAACTACAACTGGTAGCATGGCTATTGTAAAAACTGTTGGATAAACATCTGGTACAACTATGATAGAATTCAGACCTACTAATGTAACTGAGATCTTATTAGATTCAATAAAGAAGATCACAAAATGCAATGCACAAGTCTATAAGGCTATTGATGATACCAAAACAATTCTCAAAGTGATAGCACCAAAGTGTAGTGTTGAGAATAAAGATTCTTTAGGTCAACTAGACACATTATCTAAGTTTATCACTAGTAACCTAATAACTATTGATCAAATGAATGAGGATACATTTAATGAGAGACTAATAAAAGAAAAAGAGAAATTCTTTGAGGATATTGTAAAGAAAAACAAGGAAGAAATGAACACCCTTTTACCAGAACTTGGAGAAATAATCTATGACTTCAAGAAACTATATAGGGACATCTGCAAAACAAATGTCTTAACAGAGGATCTTGACAAGGCAATCAGAAAAGAACAAGAGAAAATAAATAATATTGCTGACAATCCGATTGGCACATCAGATTCATTTTTGAAATTAGAAAAGAAAATTGCAGAGCATGAAGAGAAAATCAAGAAATTGGAGAAAGACAAACAAGAAATAAAAGACAAGGCAAAGGACTTAAAATGCAGATGTAGCCCAAGACTAGAGTATCTTATTTCTTTGAGAAAAGAAATATCTGAGGCTCTGGTTCCCAGATTGAAGACACTGGAAGAGAAAATGCACATACTCACCGGTACAGTGCAGAGAACAAAAGAGACAATAAAAGACTGCAAAACATTTAGCAATGCATAAATTTAGTTTTGATAGATATCTTTTAGATTGTAACCCACCAGTTACAAGAATCCAAGTAGGACTCCACTAACAGCAAATGACAACCTTAGTCATTGATGTCAAAGGGGGAGTAGTGGGATGAGAAAAATGGTCAGATAAAGGACACCATCTGCTGAGGGGGAGCATACAACTTTGAGCATACAATTTTGGAAAAACTTTTTGGCAGACTATTTTTGCAAATCATTTTTTTGGACACTTTTTGATTTTTCTCATGAGTGTTGTCATCAATGCCAAAGGGGGAGATTGTTGGCAAATGCACACTCCAATGAGAAATTGTAGGTGATTGAAGGTTTTGTCATTGATGGCAACCTTGCAATCATATGATACCGGCAAGACAGAATATCGACACTAGCAACAACAAATTGTACATCACACAAAACACCGACAGTGAAAGGAAAGATATCGGCATCCTGGCCGACATGAATTTTGTTTAAAATGTATTTTGTAATTAATTGTAAAATCATTGTAAGCCAACAAGGTGAGTTGTAATATGACTCATTTATGTATGAGATCAATATAGATCATTTTGTAATAAAGGAGATAGGCAAAAATTATGCAGACCTAATGTGTGAATTATAGGTTAAGGGTTTATGTATGTGGCAGAGCTTAAACCGGTACTGGACCTGGCATAGCAGATGCTAATTTGAAGCAGTACAAGACATTGGATTAATATAATCCATTTTTGTAAGTTAGTGTGACTTCTTTTATAATTGAGCAGTGAGCTCTAGGCACTTGGCCTTCCTACATGTGCAGGCCCCTATTGTAAGAGTAATATTCCCTTATTGGATAGTAAGTGAATAATGTGGGTCACAAAACCCACCGAGGTTTTTCCCACACAGGGTTTCCTCATTAAAATACTATGTTATGGTGTGCTTCTCATGTGGTTGTTGTTATTCTTTTTTGTTGCATTATTTCTGGTTTACTGGGACACAGTTTTAACATGCTTTTCATATTTTAAATCAAGTAAATCCAGACATTGGTTAGATACTGCTTCACCCCCCCCCCCTCTCAGTATCTTTGGGAATCCTAACAATTGGTTTGAAGATAGAAATAAGAATGAAGAAGACTTGGTTAGAAGACTAAATGATGCTAGAAATGAAAACACAAGACTTAGTCATGAAAATGATATGTTGAAGACATATCTAATGCTTACACAAAATGACAGAATTGAACTCATGAGACAGAAAGGAATCTTGGAGAATGAATTGACTGCTGCAAATCATCACAAGGAGAAATCCAAGAAAACTTCAAAAGAACTTGGTGACATGCTAAAGAATCAGAAACCAAATGGTGATACAAATGGCCTTGGCTTTGAAATTGGTGAAAGCTTTGGTACTGCAAACAATCATGATCATGACCAGCCAGTAAGACAACCTACTGCTTACAGATTTAATGGAAAATGCTTTAACTATAACAAGTATGGCCATAGAGAAAATCAGTGTATATCTAGAAATTATCAAAACAATAATACACCCACCGGTCAATGTTCTAAATGCAACAAAGTTGGTCATAATTCAGAAAATTGTAGAATGAATGTGAAATGTTATGTTTGTGGAAGATTTGGGCACTTATCTAACCAATGCAGAACACATACTGGCATAGGATATGGGAAAGATATTCAAAAGAACAGTGTGACTTGTTATGCCTGTAACAAGATTGGAAATATTGCAAAATTTTGTAGAAGCAATTCATCACCGACAAATAACAAAGGTCTTAGTTTAAAAGGTAAAGAAAAAGTTGAAGAGGTAAAGCAAGAATTCTCAAAACAATGGATCAAAAAGTCAGATCAAAATATTGATGGGAATACTCCTCCACCGACAGAACAAAGTAACACTCCACTGGTAGGAGACTCTTCATCTAATTGAAGAAAATTCTTTTGGGAGTTTAGCAACAAAATGAAAAACATGCTATTATTCCCTCGGTTGATGGTAAGAAGTTGAAATTACTTCTATACCAGAAGATGAGTTAAGTTGTGACTTAACTGACAAGCATTACATATGATAGTTGGCAAAAATAACATTATAAAGCAAGTGTTTCAGCTCCTTTTTCATTCACCAAACATTCAAATCCTCGAGAGCGTGAAAATTCCTGAGAGAAGGTATTCCAAGCGAAGAAGTGAAGCAATCCATCAAATAATTCATCTTTAAGGCAGATTGAGGTATTTATAGCTATGGCATCTTCATCCACTCCTAAATTTATTGCAAACCCTATTGTTGTTGAGGTTGTTAAGTGACCTAGACCCGTATTTCAACTAGTTCCCAAAATTGTAAAGAATGATGATAGCATAGGTGCATTCTCTCAAATTCCTAAAGGAGTAGTATATGCTGAAGACCCTAGGATATATACATTGTCATATTGATGAACTAGGTGATGAAAAAATTAAAAATATGTATAAGACTATAATCTGTGATGAATTCAGAAATGTCAAACCTGAACTTAAGATAGTAGAAACCCTAGGTTTCACTAAAATTCTTAGTATCCCAGATTTTCCCACGGATGTTATAAGGATTGTGTTAAGCAGAGTACATGGTGAATTTTTCTGGTTAGACTCTATTCATAAAATCACAAAAGAAGCAGTAAAAGTTGTAACAAGGTTACCCTCCACTGGTAACAGACCAGACAAAACAAAGAAGGTGTCAAATGACATGATGACAAACCTAACTGGTGCAACATTTGATTAGAGATCTCTAAGGGTAAATGATGTTAAGGATATAAATGTCAGATTTATCAGTATGATCTTAGGTTATAAGGCTACACATGCAAATAGGTTAAACTCAGTTTTTAGCCTATGTATAAAGAGTGGCTATGATATGGTCAATGATAATGCAAGGATAGACATATGTGAATGGCTTAAAGACGAGTTGATAGACAATTTGGGAAAGATCAAAAGAGACAAAAAGGGAACATTCAGATTTGGAAACTTACTTGTTTGTTTGATGCTATACATAGCCAAACAGGTACTCGGTATTGGTGCTAGAAATTTTGGATTTGATATATCGTTAGGAAAACAACTATCAGATCTATTGAAAAATATGGGAGAAAATAGGGAGAAAAATATATATGAGCCATATTACAACTTGCCATGTTGGCTTACAATGATTTTACAATTAATTAAAAAATATAATTTAAACAAAATTCTTGTCGACTAGTATGCTGGTATCTTTCCTTTCACTACCGGTGTTTTGTGTGCCATTGTAGAGTTTGTTGTTGCCAGTGCCGGTATTCTGTCTTGTCCTTTTAGGTGTAGGAGAAGGTACCAGTGAAGGTTTTCTTTTCCTCTCAACTCTCTTGAAGATAGTTGCAAAGCCATTAAACTCAAAACTTCGATATAAGAATGTTAAAATGAAAACGAAGAACACAAATGACAAGCAATGCAAACCAATAGTCTCGCTTTGATTCTATTGGTTCCTTTTTATGCTGAACAACAAAAATTAGCAACCAGTATAACCTACAACCAAATATTAAAAGGCATCCAACCTCAACTATGATTCCATAGGATTAACCGGACCAACTAACAAGGATGTTTAGATCCTTCTTCTCTTCAGGCTCTGTAAAACCTAGGCAGGTTTACCTATGATGCATTGAATCAGACCCATTACAAACAAAGAAGCATCACCATAAGTAGATAGATCTCACCAGGGCTCTAAAACAAGTAGTTTATTGTAGATGGACTAGATCTACACATAAAACTCAACTATGCTTGAGCATGAGATAGATGAAACATTTTAAAACATAACATAAACTAAAGATATTTTGATTGGATTTTAAATTGGTTTGAGAACCCCCTTAATTGAAAGATCGGTGCCTTATCCAAGGGCAACAGAGTCATGCATCAAACTATAAGTAAAATCACTCATTGCAAATCCATCTTCATCATGAAATATTTCTGCATTAATGCCTTACATAATGCATTACTAAGCTTATCCATAGAAAATATCAGATCCAGAAGCATGAACCCTATTTTATTAATGTTTGCTCACAAAGTTTAAAATCTTCCTTGAAGATTACCTACAAACAAGCATTACACTCACAGATACAACTGTTTATGACAAACTTGGTCCTCCTTAAGAATCAAATTTGAATAAAATGAAGATACACTTCAGAGACAAATTCTGTGCAAATTTGTGCATGCCTTACATACACAAGAACCTACAACAAATAACACCTATAGCATGAATCAAACTCTAATCTATGGAAAAGGACATTGCCCTGTACAATTTTGAAAAGAACTCAGAATTGGAAGCCATGAAAATATGGAGCCATTCTCCAAATTTCTGGAACCCTTACAAATAAGAAGAATCAAGAATAAGAAGAGGAGTGAAAGATTAGATCTGCAAC
Organism: Cryptomeria japonica; assembly: GCF_030272615.1. Lineage (NCBI taxonomy): Eukaryota > Viridiplantae > Streptophyta > Pinopsida > Cupressales > Cupressaceae > Cryptomeria > Cryptomeria japonica. The sequence goes on along the minus strand of NC_081414.1, from coordinate 47,244,765 downwards.
CGAAATTGCCAAGTGTCTATTTCTCTAACTGAAATTATTTACCTTCTTCTTTCCCATGGAAACTACTCTCAAAATATCCCATATTTGTTAAAAATAATTTCCTAATCGGATTCCTCACTCTGAGTGCTTTTCGGCAATATATAATACTTCATATTTTGGCAAAAAATTGAGCCCTGAGCGAATTAATTCTTCACATGTGCACAATCATTTAAATTTTTGAATTTTCAATATAGTTTCAACTATATAATAAACTGTATTTAACTTTGATTTTTGGCCCTTTTGTACTCTGATTATTTGCCATGTGGTGGCCTCCAATTGGTTCGTAGGGTCTACTGGGCGCCACCTCAATCTTCACCTCATCACCGCCACGTGTCCGCTTGCTTGTCTGTCCACCTGTACACCACATCACCGCCACTAGGACAAGACCCACGTACTGGACCTCTGATTGGACCTACCACCTGAGCACCACCTGGCTTTTGCCATTTCACAGATGGGAATCGACGTGCAACCTCACCTCACTAAACCACGCGCACCGTCGATCATCTCAGACTTGTACGATCTTTAACTCCTACATTTTTTCCCTGGGCTTTTCGCCTGCTGGTTGGTTAAGTCGGCCTTTCTCTACAAAATTTCATCAGTTTTCCTTGGGAAGCATGCCTGCATGGGGTCCACATGTCACCATCTATCAACCTCCTCTGGTCACCTTGGGATCCATGCCCTTGCGTGGGGTCTACTTGGGTGCCCATCCGACACCTTGTGTCAAAAGCCCAAAGCTTTGACACTATGGTAGTGTGGAGTATTTCTTTTATATATTAAAATTTTCTCCTCCATAGCCAATGTGAGATATATGCATCTTCCTGGGAATGCATTTTTGAAAGTTTTTTCTAAGCCTTTTCATGGAGCCTTTGGTCTGAAACCTTCTTAATGCTTAAACTCCATCCTCATGCCACACTCTACATGCCATTTGCATTTGAAGCCTTTGCCACTTGCATTTGATTAAAGTTTCAATGGTCTACTGTTCAACTACCAAGCACAACAAAAAGAAGATTGGCCAAAACCTTTTCATTTGCCTGAGAGTTTATAAAATTGTTTAACGCTGCCCCCATGAGGAAAAATGTTGGTAGAAGTTGTGGAATTCGGGCATACACCTACCATTGCACTTTGCTGAAGGACTTATCTTTTACCTGCTGCGTGGGAGAAGCTTTAGCTGCTGATTGCACTTGCTTAAAAGTTCCCATGCTTTTACAATACCACGTCAGGGAGGAGGGAAGCTTTGTTAAATTGCATTTGCTGCAACTTCAATGCCTCCCAAACATAACACAGAATGAGGATGTTGTGAAGGTTGTGAAATCTGGCTTTGTGCCAGCAAAGAAGTTTCAATTTGTTTTTAAACCACACCATTGCATTTTCTGAATTTAAAATGCCCTTGTTCAAAAACCACCACCAGCTGAGAAGGATAAGGAGGCACGTGAGGAAGGAGGAATATGGTTCTTGTTTGACATTTGCATTCGCTGGAGACATAAACCCACGCCACACTCTACCTGACATAATGTCTTTGCATGGAGTTTTGATGCTTGCTAATGGCATTTGCTAAAACATGTTTTAATGGGCTGCAATTGCTAAAAAATCCAAATAAAAACTTCAATGCCTCTTTTCAACCTCCAATCTGGCGTTTCACCAACATATTGAATTTGTTGTTTAAAAATTAAAATGCATTTTCATTGTTGATCCCATAACAGAGGGGACATTGGAAAAGTTACATGGACTTGGGTCTGCACATACCAATCTACAATTCATTGAAGTTTTAATGCCTTTTCTAAAACCATTTTGCCATTAAAAATTAATGCACGGGAATGAGCCAGGTCGGGCCCCAAAGTGGGTCCGACTAAAATTTTTTTTGTTTCCATGCAACTGACCTTCGGAATGCCTGATGAACCTTAAAAATACCTCTAGAATTGATCAACACAATTTTCGGATCATCAGACAGTTTTGCAACTTTCAAGCAATTACGCCACATTTTCACATTTAATCACAAAGATGTAATTTTCAAAGTGGTCAAAACACCTTTCTAGAGCTCGCCATCTGGCAGGTGTGTACTCTGATATACAAGGATGAAATCTATCAAACGGTTTCTCAAGACCAGTCCCAAGCAAAGAGATATTAATTGGCAAAAATGACCAACTGACTTTGTCGACACTATGGACCTAATGAAGTCAATGTTCTGGCAACACATGATGCCTTTCTCGAAAATACCAAACCACCTCCGCAGGCCCTCAAATTTGAAACACAGGTACCTTGAAGTACATACTAAATCTTTGAATTCTCGATTTGACCAAAATCCTGACTGGATGCAAATGGTGTGCTCATAAAAACAACTACTTTAACTGATATAGCATTGAAAGTACAGATAACTGAAAACAATGGCTAAATGAACCCTTTTGAAAACCGATTAAACAAAATGGTAGGAGCTTGAAAATGGAAACATAGCTTGTCATTTATACCAGCAATAACCCAGAACAAACATTCTGGCATAACACTCACTGAGGTAACTTTTATATTTATGCGAAACAGGGCTCCGACTAGGTGCTAAAAGAGGGACTTGTCAAACAATACAAATTGCAAACATATTGATCTTCAAAAACTGAGCAAATGGATTCGTTAAGACTTGAAACTTTGCAAGATGACTCACTTTTATGCATACATTTGAATCCATTTTGAATTTCTTCATGAAAATCAACAGGGCAAAAGATATAAACACCCAAAGTAGGCTACTCAATAAAATTTGCATTTGTGCCTAAAATGCACTTTCAGCTCACCCCTCGAAATGGGTACCTGATAAACTTATCCAAATTGAATTCTAAAAGTTGCACATCATTGCATAGGCCAAATGAAAGGTTTAGAACATGATTCCCGAGCCTTACCCTTTGAAAATCAACTATCTCCATTTAACCCTCTCTCTAATTAGGCCATTCAAACTGACACATTTAGGTACTTTTCTGACATGCAGAGAAATTTTTTGAAATGGGCCTCTAAACTTGACTCAAATTTAATGAGTCCCAACAGTGGCTCTGACTGGGGATGGTTGATTGCAAGATCAACACAAGAATCTAGAATCAATGGTTAAGCAGACCACCCAAAAATGGAATCACTCCTCTTCTCAAAAACAGGGCTTCCTTATTCAACCCAAACAGCAGGGCACTTTATTGAAAACCACACAACTGAAGCAAAGCGACTATACAGTATATACAACACTGACAACTGATCATAAGCTACTCAAACAATATTAGCATTTACCTCTGTCAAAAATATGATTCTCATCATCTGATGTTATGATCCAAACAAAAGCACCTCTCAATAACAACCGAGCATAACTTTTATAATCCACCTCTTTTTTCTCATCACTGTAACAACTGGTGTGCTTACCTTTGGTCTGATTTTGAACTTTGCAATCACACACTACTTCAACACAAGTAAAAACATGAGACAATTCACCATAGAGGCCTTCCCACAAGCTGCAATACACTTCACTATCCCAATCAATTCTACCATTTGCAAAGACATCATCATACTGAATTTCAAAAATAAAACATTCATTCTCAACATTGCAATTCTCATCAGCACATACCTTATTATCATTTAAATCAATAGAATGAGGGACACTACTAACCAACTGATGTAAACAAGGGACATAAATGTTACAATCTGGATATGATACTTCACTATGCTGATCACACTCTATACTCTCCTTGTTTATCAAACTCAAAACTTCTGCATTCTCAAGATCCCATTCATGGAAAAGAATGCATACCTCTGGCTGAAGCAAATCCTCAGCTAAGTCTTCCTCTTTCAGGCTTTCATCTACCTGAAACACTTCCATTTGTGGTCTGAAATAATCATCACACAACCCATGCCTCTTACCTTCATCATGAAGTAAATTTTTACAACCCATGCTACTGCTGTTCGAAATTACATCAGCATTACAAACTTGTTCAAGACAAGGGAAAACTTCAGCATTTTCATCAATGAAATCAGCACCATGAACATTAGTATCAAAAGCAAAGAACTCCATAACCGGTTTAAGCATACTATCATCATTTTCATTCTCCTCATGGTACCTCAAATTCTGAAAGCATTCAAACATGGGTTTACTTAAATCTGAAAATAGAACCTTATCAGCACTGTCACATACATTCTTATCTTCAAAAACACTTTCATTTTCAGATTCATAACTAAGGTACATAACTTGGTCTCCTATTATATCATCTTCACAAGATGAATAATAAGAATTCTCATAACCATCATCAGATGCATGACTGGCATTCATTTGTTGATCATAAGAAAGTGAAACACTCATGCCAAGATCGTTCTCATTCTAAAATTGATCTTCATTGTTCATTTGTATACCTTCAAGGTGCTGGGAATAGAACTCATTGTCCTCATAATCAGCAACACCACTCCATTTTGAGACACATTCATCACTGGGTATACTTGCACTAAACACATCATCAACATCATTCACAATTTCATTTTTAGATTTATCAGACTTAACCAAAATCTAATTTTCATCATATTGCACAACTTCACTTACATAATCAACAACATTTGGTGATCCTTCAGTATTTGGTATTTGAACATCAAATACATCAGCAACATGTAAAGATTGATGGTCATCATTACCATAATTTTTATTATTGTTAACCTTAGGAGATGCATGATTTACTTGATAATTTGCAGTCACATAGTCAGCATAATCAACATACAAATCAAATGGTACATATCCCTTGTATATGTCTATCTCTGTATCAAAATTTTCACAACACTTCCCACTGATCATTCCATCATTACTGTAAGAGACAACCAGCATAAACAACAGAGATTCTTGACTCTCATTCAAATTTGAAACACATGCATCAACAAAACCATTCAGAACAACAGAGCTTGATGCACCTAGACAAGGAATGATTGGTTCAGCTTCACATGGTATTTCACCATTGAAGGTGCTTTGACAAGTAATGATAGTGGACACAAACCTCTCGGCTATCCCAAATTTCAAATTATTTTCGATGTCCCTAGCTGTGTTAAAAGCTTCATACAAGGTTTTGAGTTCTTTGTTTTTCAATAAGAAACCCATCTTCTCGTCAAATGCACTCATATAAATATCCAGGCATACTTTATCTTCAAACTTATACCTTCTGGAAATTTTAGACAATGTTTGTGAAAATATGATATTAAATGTTGGTACCAATTCATCTTCCCTGATTTGTATATAAGTGAATTCTTTTAGTAAATCATAATCACTCACTTTTTCATCAAATTGGTCTAAGAAATCTGAAACTAATTCTTCCCATGAAGAAATACAATCTGTCGGCAAAAAAGAGAACCAATCCCTTGCATCCTCTTTCAATGACTAAACAAACAATTTCATGCATACATCTTCTTGACAAATTTCAAATTCTCCTATCAAATCTGAAAATCTTTTCAAATGTTGACATGCTGATTCTGATTTCTTCCCACAAAAAATTGGCAAATACTTTCTAATTTCTGTGGGTATGGGATTTGGGTAACCCAGAATACCTTCAAAGTTTAGAGCAGCATAATACTTCATACTGAAACTCTTCCTATTACATGGTTTTGACACTTCACTAGGCATGGTCATATGTGAAAAAGATTGGGGCTGAACTAATCGAGTGCACATTGTAACTTCTCAAACTTCATACACAACCCCATCAAAATTCAACAACTTCTAAATATGTCAAGCTACAGATTTATCTTTTTCACTTTTTGACATAAAACTCATGGATACTTGCATATCATAGGAAAACATATAAGATCTTCAAACTTAACAACACTTTAGACTATGCAAATATTTTTGTTCTTCTTCCCTTTCAACAAAGTGCAATACACTAGATAGGGAAACTATTTTTCTCTTTCAAATTTTTAGAAGAGATGACTTGCATTTAAAACCTCTAAAAATACCTGAAGATTTGCAGCTGTAAGACTTCTAGATCTGAAGATTTACTTCACATTTCAACACTGTCTTTTATCATAGAGTCACCACCTCTTGCATAGAGGACATTTTGAACAGTAGAATGCCATTCAAAACAAATTTAATTCTCTTTACTCCTTCGATCTTGCTGCAATAAACACTCTTCTAGGCTATTTAACACTAGTATGAACCATAGAGTCACCACCCAATAAGGAATTGGGGAAAAATTTGCACACAGCTACAAGAATTTTTTACAACTCTCAACAATGCATTCACTGTTACTCCTTCATAAAATATGACATGAAACACATATCATTCTATAGATCCAGAACAAGGAACATTCTCTAACATAAAATTCAATTTCAAAACTCTATGCATACACAATGGACAAACTAGCTAGATATGAAATTAAGAAATTCTTATCCAGCAATTCCCCAGCAAAGTCGCCATTTTGTTGGTTCCTTTTTATGCTGAACAACAAAAATCAGCAACCAGTATAACCTACAACCAAATATTAAAAGGCACCCAACCTCAACTATGATTCAATAGGATTAACTGGACCAACTAACAAGGATGTTTAGATCCTTCTTCTCTTCAGGCTCTGCAAAACCTAGGTGGGTTTACCTGTGATGCATTGAATCAGACCCATTACAAACAAAGCAGCATCACCAAAAGTAGATAGATCTCACTGGGGCTCTAAAACAAGTAGTTTATTGCAGATGGGCTAGATCTACACATAAAACTCAACTATGCTTGAGCATGAGATAGATGAAACATTTCAAAACATAACATAAACTAAAGATATTCTGATTGGATTTTAAATTGGTTTGAGAACCCCCTTAATTGCAAGATCAGTGCCTTATCCAAGGGCAACAGATTCATACATCAAACTATAAGTAAAATCACTCATTGCAAATCCATCTTCATCATGAAATCTTTCTGCATTAATGCCTTACATAATGCATTACTAAGCTTATCCATAGAAAATATCAGATCCATAAGCATGGACCTTATTTTATTAATGTTTGCTCACATAGTTTAAAATCTTCCTTGAAGATTACCTACAAACAAGCATTACACTCACAGATACAACTGTTTATGACAAACTTGGTCCTCCTTAAGAATCAAATTTGAATAAAAAGAAGATACACTTCAGAGACAAATTCTATGTGAATTTGTGCATGCCTTACATACACAAGAACCTACAACAAATAACACCTATAGCATGAATCAAACTCTATTCAATGGAAAAGGACATTGCCCTATACAATTTTGAAAAGAACTCAGAATTGGAAGCCATGAAAATATGGAGCCATTCTCCAAATTTCTGGAACCCTTACAAATGAGAAGAATTGAGAATAAGAAGAGGAGGGAAAGATCAGATCTGCAATCAAAATTGCCAGGTTTCTATTTTCTCTAATTGAAATTCTTTACCTTCTTCTTTCCTGTAGAAACTGCTCTCGAAATATCCCATATTTGTTAAAATTAATTCTTCACATGTGCACAATCATTTAAATTTTTGAATTTTCAATATAGTTTCAACTATATAATAAACTGAATTTAACTTTGATTTTTGGCCCTTTTGTGCTTTGACGCTTTGCCACGTGGCAACCTCTGATTGGTTCACAGGGTCTACTGGGTGCCACCCAACTGACACCTCATCACTGCCACATGTCCACTTGCTTGTCTATCGACTTGTAGGCCACATGTGCATCACATCACCGCCACTGGGATGGGACCCGCCTGCTGGACCTCTGACTGGACCTGCCACCTGAGCCCCACCTGGCTTTCGCCATTTCGCAGACGGTAACCAACGTGCAACTTCACCTCACGAAACCACGCCCATCGTTGATCATCTCGAACTTGCACAATCTTTAACTCCTGCATTTCACCTTGGGCTTTTCGCCATTTCACAACCGTTATCCTTCGTGCATCTCACCTTCGTGAAGTCACACCATCCGTCGATCCTTTCCAAACTTGCTCATTGGTTAAGTTAGCCTGTCTTTGCAAAATTTCATCGGTTTTCCTCGAGAAGCATGCCTACGTGGGGTCCACATGTTGCCATCTATCAACCTCCTTTGGTCACCTTGGGATCCATGCATGCACGTGGGGTCTACTTGGGCACCCATCTGACACCTTGTGTCAAAAGCCCAAAGCTTTGACACTATGGTAGTGTGGAGTATTTCTTTTATATATTAAAATTTTCTCGTCCACAGCCAATGTGGGATATATGCATCTTCTTGGGAATGCATTTTTGAAATTTTTTTTTGAGTCTTTTCATAGAGCCTTTGGTCTGAAACCTTCTTAATGCTTAAACTCCATCCTCACGCCACACTCTACATGCCATTTGCATTTGAAGCCTTTGCCACTTGCATTTGATTAAAGTTTCAATGGTTTGTTGTTCAACTACCACACACAGTAGAAAGAAGATTGGCCAAAACCTTTTCATTTGCCTGAGAGTTTATAAAATTGTTTAACGCTGCCCCCATGAGGAAAAATGCTGGCAGAAGTTGTGGAATTTGCGCATACACCTACCATTGCACTTTGCTGAAGGACTTATCTTTTACCTGCTGTGTGGGAGAAGCTTTAGCTGCTGATTGCACTTGCTTAAAAGTTCCCATGCTTTTACAATGCAACGTGAGGGAGGAGGGAAGCTCTGTTAAATTGAATTTGCTACAACTTCAATGCCTCCCAAACATAACACATAATGAGGATGTTGGGAAGGTTGTGGAATCTGGCTTTGTGCCAGCCGTTGCATTTGCTGGGAAGTATCAATTTGTTTTTAAACCACACCATTGCATTTGCTGAATTTAAAATGCCGTTGTTCAAACACCACCACTAGCTGAGAAGGATAAGGAGGCACGTGAGGAAGGAGGAATATGGTTCTTGTTTGACATTTGCATTCGCTGGAGACATAAAACCATGCCACACTCTACCTGACACAATGTCTTTGCATGGAGTTTTGATGCTTGCTAATGGAATTTGCTAAAACATGTTTTAATGGGCTGCAATTGCTAAAAATTCCAAATAAAAACTTCAATGCCTCTTTTCAACCTCCAATCTAGCGTTTCACCACCATACTGAATTTGTTGTTTAAAAATTAAAATGCATTTTCATTGTTGACTCCCACAACAGAGGGGACATTGGCAAAGTTACATGGACTTGGGTCTGCACATACCAATCTGGAATTCATTGAAGTTTTAATGCCTTTTCTAAAACCATTTTGCCATTAAAAATTAATGCATGGGCATGAGCCAGGTCGGGCCCCAAAGTGGGTCCGACTAAATTTTTTTTTGTTTCCATGCAACTGACCTTTAGAATGCCTGACGAACCTTAAAAATACCTCTGGAATTGATCGACACCATTTTCGGATCATCAGACTGAGTTTTGCAACTTTCAGGCAATTACGCCACATTTTCGCATTTAATCGCGAAGATGTAATTTTCAAAGTGGTCAAAACACCTTTCTGGACCTCACCATCTGACATGTGTGTACTCTGATATACAAGGATGAAATCTACCAAATGGTTTCTCAAGACCAATCCCGAGCGAAGAGATATTAATTGGTGAAAATGACCAACTGGCTTTGTCGACATTGCGGACCTGATGAAGTCAATGTTCTGGCAACACATGATGCCTTTCTCAAAATACCAAATGACCTCCGTAGGCCCTCAAATTTTAAACACAGGTACCTTGAAGTACATACTAAATCTTTGAATTCTCAGTTTAACCAAAAGCCTGACTGGATGCAAATGGCGCGCTCATAAAAATAGCTACTTTAACTGATATAGCACTGAAAGTACAGATAACTGAAAGCAATGGCTAAATGAAGCCTTATGAAAACCGATTAAACGGAATGGTAGGAGCCTGAAACTGGAAACATAGCTTGTCATTTATGTTAGGCCCAATATAGAAAGCTAATGTACTGAGAGGGGAGGGGTGAATCAGTACTCCAAAACTTTTCTTTTTTAATAACCTTACTGTTTTACATAAATAGAATAGTGCAGTAACATAAAACAAAATTATAATCAACAGATAACATTCATACATGATTCACTCCATAACACATATTTTGGTCACACAGAAACTCTTGGTTAGAGAGAAAAACTATGGTGGGGATGGCACCCACAACTTCACTACTGCAATAATAAAGAGTGCTCGGTTAGAGCTAGATCAGTTAGATCTACCTTGCTAAAGGATTTTACAACACTATATAAGTGTAGCACCTGGTTAAAAGATTTACAATTTATAGACTTGGTTAGAGTCTTTTACCCTGTTAAAGGTTTCTCTTACAACTTCAAAATATTACAATAGAATCATTACAAATATCTGCAACTTTACATCTGAAATGCTGTAGCAGATTCTACGTGCTCATAATAAGATTACCTTGCCTATAGCATACCTCGGTAACTCATAAAGTAACTCGGTAAAACCTTCTGTTTACTTTGTTCCTTGACTGTTCTCTGATAACCTTCTCGGTGACCTCTGTGCCTCTGTAACAGTCATAATACTCTGTGATTTATCATATATCACATAAGTCTTGCTTCATACACACATGCACACACATTTCTCACATTCACATCTTTGTTTCTAACCCTAAATTCATGCTATATAAATAGACTTCTTATGTCGGTTATCTGATTCATTGCTTCAAACTTACAAACATGATTTCTTGAATAAATAACCATGCAAAATATTTCATTGGTTAGATGACCTCAAAATTATACAAAATCTGTATGTGCAATTTCCAATGTGATAACGGTTCTATGTGCCTCGATCTTGTAACATGTTTTCATATGTGTGTCCAAGTTCAATGAATCTGGTAACACATTTCACTCGGTGTATATCAACTCAGTGTATTATCTTTACTGCTCGGTAGACATGAAATAACACTCAGTAGACAGCTCAGTGTATACTGGGCTTTGTGACTATTATCCTTCTGTAACCGACTAGACTATTCATACCGACTTCTCTGTGTGTACCGACTACATGATTCGGTAATATTAACCAACTAGAATATAGAATGACTTTGTATATAAAACTAATGGCAATTTTATAAGTAGTAACAATCTCCCCTTTTGACATTAGTTGAGATGTTTGACAAAACTACTTTCAAAGTCATTACTCAAAAATCTGTATTAAAAAATTGACTAAACATGCAGTATATACATTAGTCATTGAAATAGTATAATCAAATATACTCCTCTTATCAATATGTTGTACAAAACTCTGTAATCACTGTTATTTCCTTTGTTCATGCTTGGTTCACTACTCGGTATACTCTACATATTCTACTCATTCTCTGCTAGGTATACTCCCCTTGTATACTGCACTCTGGTTGTTTGATTCTTTGAATACTATACACTCCTGAAGATATACTCTGATATACTCTCCCTTTTAGACAAACATCAAAATTTAGTTACCATTGGGAGGTGGCAACTGATCAAAAATGGATTTGTACTTTGTCTGGGCATCGGCGAGGGTGATAGAAAGTGCATCCTTGACACTATCCATTAAAGAATTATGTGCATTAATATCAGCCAATAATGAAATTAGGCCATCTAGAGTGCTTCCTTCTTTTGTAGTAGAGAGAGAAGTGGCTCGGTTTAGCTGTTCTTGAACGGATGAAGGATGAGGAAGGAATAATGTTTGAAGTGTCATTATGTCCATCCTGATCTTGTGTTCTTCATTCCTCGGTTCCAATTGTTGAGCCATGAGCTGTTGGAGCTTAGTATAAAAGTTCTAAACTGAATTTGACTCGGGGGTCAACTTATTTGAGAGATTGGTGATCTCTTTCTCAATTGCTTCTGTTTTATTCTAAATGTCCTTAAGAAATAAAGAAAATGTGCAGAGTTTCTGAAATAATGAAAGAATGTTCTTGAGTTGAGGGGACAACTTAGCAATAAATTTGACAAGTTTTACCTTGCCAACAACAATTGATTTCTGTACTTCCTCTATCGTTTTAGAAGTTAGCTCCTTGTCTTTTAGTTTGCTCAAGTATTCGGATGCATCTACTCCAGATGTCTCAATCTGATTGAGGAGTTCATCCAATTGAATATGGATGGCTGCATCGGTTGATTCTATTGCTGAAGGTAGCATATCTAATAGTAAGGTCTTTACCTTCTGAAGTACTTTATTCTTCCTCTGAATGGCCAATTGCTTCTCCTGTTCAGCCTTTGCTTTGCACAGTTTACCGAATTCATTGAGTGCTTGCCCTTTTAGTTTGGAGATGTCTACATTGGGCAACACTATCGATTTTGATAAATCAATTTTAAAACTATGCTTTTTCAACTTCTTTTCTTTACCTTTCACTGGGTGAACCACTACTATAGTTTGACAGGCTTGAGGACCCTCAGTAGGTTGATCGATAGAGACAACACTCTTGTCAATTTCTTTAGCCTCGGTAGTGTCCTTCGGTGTCTTGGTGCTGGGTGTCTCAGCTGTAACATTTTCTGTGCTAGAAGGTTCCTGAGAGGTTGGTTCTTGTGAAGTACCTTTTGCTGTAGACTTTTGACCTTCGGTGCCTTCTCCTGTAGCTTGAGGAGCTTCGGTTGTAGCAGGTTGATTGATCGGTGGGTAAGGCTGAACTTGTTCCAAAATAGATTCACTTGAGACAAGTTTTGCATAAGCATTGCCTTCTATCATTTCTTGTTCAGGTGCCTCTGCATCCATGATATCTTCATCTATTTGAATGGTGTCTACAGGGTCTTGCTTGGTGACATCGACTATTTCCACTGTAGATTGTTCACCAGCATTCTTTCTTCAAAAGATGGTCTTCCATTGCTCCTTTGTTTCCTTCTCTACCTCTATATACAGGCCATTCATCAATTTCAAGGCCTTCTATTTTACTGTAAATTGAGTTTGGCTGTTTGTCAGATGTTCTTTTATTTCATCAACTGACATATTAGGAAAGAGATGCACCAAACTTCTTTCTTTGATTTGTTTCTCCGAGTCTAGGGCATATTGCCATCTGGTTTCAATATGTGCATATAATTCCTTAGGAATAGAATTACATACTTCTAATGGTACCATTCAGAATTTGAGAAGTGTACAAATGACAGCTTCTTCAATTTGCCTCTTTTCATCAGTTGATCTGGATTCATATTTAACAAATCGGAATCCACCAAATCCACCATATTCCTTTAGATTAGTACAAAAAATTTCTACACTATGTACATCTACCTTCTTGCTTTTCACAATCTGAAATTTATTTGCATCTTCAGATTCGGTATCACTCGACTCTTTTGGCAAAATGAGTCGCCGAGTAGATTTCTTGTAAGTTCTAGTTACCTTAGGAACAACAACAGTCTTTTGTTTCTTACTCGGTGATGCAGCAGATGCCCTTGTGGTAGGTCTCTTTGTTGGAGGGGTCGGTAGAGCCATTGAAGTGTCCTATTTCTTTCTCTTCAACACTTTTCCCTTAGGCAATTTGGTGCTAAGTGTTATGGCTACTTCTTGGGCTTCTGTCTCCTCTTCGATGATGGCTAGAACTCCTTTGATAGGTGTGGAGGAAGACTCTTCTCCAAATTTCTCAGCTAATGCCTTAATTATCTTTTTAGCTTTTCTTGTAGCCTTAGGTACTACAATGCTCATTTTTACTTTTTCTTTCCTTTCTTCATAGGTTCCATACCTCAGCTCGGTAGTATGCCTTGGCAATGACAAATAGGCATCGATTTGTTGTTGTGTGATATCAAAATCAATCTTGTAACCCATAGGTGACAAAGATTGAGTCCTCGGTTCCACAACATTCACATAATAGTAATTAGTGTCTACCTCAAAACATATTTCATCTTTGTATTTTTCGACCAGCTGTGGTGGAATTCGGTACCTATTATGCATTTTTTCTTGGAACTTGCTGAAGTAATCATCCATTATATCATTAAAGTTATCACCTAACTTCTTGATGAAGTCATTGATTTGATGGGTGATTGGTCGGTGTAGTTCCCAAACAACTTTACCGACTGTTGGAAAAAACTTCTCAAAGTAGAAAAACATACACACAAGTAGTGATCCAAATTTTAGAGTGTTTGTTGAGTTGTTCTTCTTCGGCTTCCTGATTGTGTTCAGATTTTCAAACAAGTTCTTCAGCAATACTTCACACAAGTCAACTTTCATGCCTTTCTTAACAATTTTGTATGCTAAGTCCACTACTACACAAGGTACACTATTTTCCCTTGCCGATTGGAAGAAATAGTAACCAATTACTCTGATGGCGAATTTGAGTTCAGGATCAGTAACATTGTTCAACTTCAGACCTTTGTAATCCGATTCAACTCTAGTCAAACTGATCAATTCCTTCTGTGATATCATTTTTTGTGCTCGAGCATGATCATAGATAGGGTAATCGGTGATCAGATGAATGATTTCTTTAGTGATCTTAAACAGTTGCTCTTGTAGCCACATGAAATCATCATGCACTCGGCTTAGTACAAACTTGAACCACTAGGGTTTGAACACACGGGGATAGGTTAGGGCTTCATTCAATCCCTTGATTTTGATATGCTCATACTTGTTATCCATTTTACCATTTGTGCACAATTCATCCTATGCATCCTTGATCTCAACATGATCGAGTTCTTCAACACGAAATTTTGTGAAGAATCTCACATCCTCGACTAACAAGACTCAATCCGGGATGAGTGAAAAAGCAGTCTTGTCATCCGGTTCAGATGCAATTTTGGGAGTCATAGAGTATTTTAGTGAGGGCTTTTCTATATTAGTGACAACAATGGGGTCTTGGATCTTAGATGCCATTTTGATTTCAGATAAAAATTAATACAGGAACCTTAGGGTTTGAGAACTTAACAAATGGCAGACGCTTCACACTCAGCAGATAACAACTTAATGAGTTTGGTAAACCAACTTAGCAATGTGATGAGATTCGATGTAAATACCTTGGATTTTGCTTTGAAGATGGTTTGATCGCCTTGATTTTCTCTGCTCTGTTTCTTGAAAACTTGGTGAATGAAAATGACCACGAAAAACCTTTTAAGTACTCAAAAATACCTTATCAGGCTCCGTGCAAGTTAGGTCAAAGACATTAAATGCACTTAGTTCACTTAACTTCCTTTCCTTTTTTTTTCTTTAACTGAGTAACCAGATTTCCTTCATATACTGACTTGACAGGCTTCCTGAATTCACCGACTTGACAGTTTTCTTGTAAAGTGCTTCAAAAATTTTGATAGAATTTCAAACTTACTCCTACATCTTGCTATGTAGATTTTGAATTCAGTACATACTTAAATAGGAACTGCTTAAGATTTAACCTTGTGAGAATGCAGTTCCTTCATACCTTTACTGATTAATTTGGAGTGGGAGCACCTAACTCGATAGGTAAGGTGCTTTCTTCATTTGACACAATTTCCTTCTTTCTCCAAATCATCTTTAATTTCTCTTTTATTTGCTTAGTGTCTTCTCTAGGTTGATCTTTGCAATCTCCAGCTAAATATCCAGCTTTGTGACAATGAAAACATGCCATTCCAGGATTTCTCCATGATCTTCAGTTATTCATTCCAAACCTTATAAAGTAGTTGGCACTTATATGTCCATATCTTCCACAACATTCACACCATATCCTTGTATTGATGGTACTATAGAATATTGTCGATAAGGATCTGTGTGAGTTCAGTATCCTCTAGTATTTGCTCGGTGTGCAGACCATATGTGGTTCTTTTGCTTAAACCCACACTTCTCGGTACTATGTCCATATCTATTGTAGTTTTTGCAAAACCCCTTGAATTTTGCCTTTTGATAATTGTTAACAGACTTTGTCTTACATTGATTAGATGTGTGACCATATTTATTGCAATTGTAACAATAACCATTGGTCTTAGTGGTATTCGGTTGCTTACCTTTTTTGATTTGACATATATTGGCAGTATGACCTTGATTTCCATAGTAGTAGCAAGTAGGCTTCTTCCTTTTGATGTTATTCCTTTTTCCAGCTTGTTTTGATGATTCTCCTCTCTCGGTAGTGCAGATTCTCTTCTTGGTAGAGTCTTTTACTTTGTAACCGAGTCCTCCTTCTTTGTAGGGTCGTCTTGTGTTCAGTTGCTCATCCAACATCTTTTGATGCTTCATAACTCTTCTTCAGTGTTTCCTTATATTTCTTTTCTGTTTCAAGTTCATTGTTCAACCTTGATACTTCAAGTTTCAATGCTTGATTCTCATCATCTTTTAGATTTGCTTCATGATGTGTATAACCTAGTTGATCTATCAGATTTTGTTGAATACCAGTTAGCCTTATGATTTCATCATTCTTATCAGATACTAAGACTTCAAGTTGTTGTTTCTCTCTTTGTAGATCTCTTGCTTTATTCTTGGCTATCCTTAATGCATCTAGATTTTCAGTCATCTGTGTACTGAAATGTTCATGTTCTCTTTTCATTGCTTTTAGTTGATCAGCCAATGCTTTGTTCTTTTCTTTCAACATTCCAATCATTTCTTTAGTCTCTTTAGATATACTATTGTCAGATGATGTCTTGATTTGTTCCACTAACTCTTGAGAATCTTGCAAGTCATTAGATAATCTTCTCCTTACTTTCAGAGATTTTTGCATTTGCCTTTGCATGTCTGCAATCACTTGATTTGCATTATCCAGCTCTTCTTGTAGATACACAATCCTCTGAGATTGTTTATAGCCTTCCATTGATAAGATCTTTCTCTTTAGGTAGTTAAACCCTTTTCCAAGATTCAAGCTCTGATACCAATTGTTAGGCCCAATATGGAAAGCTAATGTACTGAGAGGGGAGGGGTGAATTAGTACTTCAAAACTTTTCTTTTGTAATAACCTTACTATTTTACATAAATAGAATAGTGTAGTAACATAAAACAAAACTATAATCAACAGATAACATTCATACATGATTCACTCCATAACACATATATTTTGGTCACACAGAAACTCTTGGTTAGTGAGAAAAACTGCGGTGGGGATGGCACCCACAACTTCACTACTACAATAATAAAGAGTGCTTGGTTAGAGCTACATTTAGCTATTTCTAATAGCTTACCCTGTTAGGAGTATTAAGATCAGTTAGATCTACCTTGCTAAAAGATTTTACAACACTATATAAGTGTAGCACCTGGTTAAAGGATTTACAATTTATAGACTTGGTTAGAGTCTTTTACCCTGTTAAAGGTTTCTCTTACGACTTCAAAATATTACAATAGAATCATTACAAATATCTGCAACTTTACATCTAAAATGCTGTAGCAGATTCTATGTGCTCAAAATAAGATTACCTTGCCTATAGCATACCTCGGTAACTCATAAAGTAACTTGGTAAACCCTTCTATTTACTTTGTTCCTCGACTGTTCTCTGATAACCTTCTCGGTGACCTCTATGTCTCTGTAATAGTCATAATACTCTATGATTTCTCATGTATCTCATAAGTCTTGCTTCATACACACATGCACACACATTTCTCACATTCACATCTTTGTTTCTAACCCTAAATTCATGCTATATAAATAGACTTCTTATGTCGGTGATCCGATTCATTGCTTCAAATTTACAAACTTGATTTCTTGAATAAATAACCATGCAAAATATTTCATTAGTTAGATGACCTCAAAATTATACAAAATCTGTATGTGCAATTTCCAATGTGATAACGGTTCTGTGTGCCTCGATCTTGTAACACGTTTTCATATGTGTGTCCAGGTTCAATGAATCTAGTAACACGTTTCACTTGGTGTATATCAACTTGGTGTATTACCTTTACTGCTCGGTAGACATGAAATAACACTCGGTAGACAGCTCAATGTATACTGGGCTTTGTGACTGTTATCCTTCTGTAATCGACTAGACTGTTCATACCGACTTCTCTGTGTGTACCGACTGCATGATTCGGTAATATTAACCGACTAGAATATAGAATGACTTTGTATATAAAACTAATGAAAATTTGATAAGTAGTAACAATTTATACCAGCAATAACCTAGAACAAACATTCTGGCATAACACTCACTGAGGCAACTTTTACACTTATGCGAAATAGGGCTCTGACTAGGCGCTGAAACAGGGACTCGTCAAACCATACAAATTGCAAACATATTGATCTTCAAAAACTGAGCAAATGGATTCATTAAGACTTGAAACTTTGCAAGATGACTCATATTTATGCATACATTTGAATCCATTTTGAATTTCTTCATGACAATCAATAGGCAAAAGATATAAACACCCAAAGTAGGCTACTCAATAAAATTTGCATTTGTGCCTAAAATGTACTTTCAGCTCACCCTCGAAATGGGTACCTGATAAACTTATCCAAATTGAATTCTAAAAGTTGCACATCATTGCATAGGCCAAATGAAAGGTTTAGGACATGATTCCTGAGCCTTACCCTTTGAAAATCAACCGTCTCCACTTAATCCTCTCTCTAACTAGGCCATTCAAACTGACACATTTAGGTACTTTTCTGACATGCATAGAAATTTTTTGAAATGGCCTCTAAACTTGACTCAAATTTAACGAGTCCCAATAGATTCGATTCTTCCATGATTTGATGTGTTCTCATGACATCAACACATGTTTGATTATGCTCCATGGATGCAAATATGAGTGATTATTGTTAGGGTTTCAAGCAGATCCGAAGCAAATATGAACTAACAATTATATGCAGATTTAAATACAAAAGATAAAGAAATAAAACAGGACACAGATAACACAGAGATTTAACGTGGTTCACCCAGAATGGGTTACGTCCACCATACACAGTCGTCCAATCTTTCTTATTATCCAGCAAAAACAGTACATCAACCTTACAATGCCTTAAGCATCCCAGCCGCTTATAACATGCGTTTTTAGGGCAACAGACAAAGTCGGCCTTTTTTAGGGTTTTATTACAATGTCGGTTTTCATCAAAAAAATGGCAAAAAAAAAAATTTCTCGGGGGCTGCCGCCCTCGAACCCCTGCCCGAGGCCCAGCCCGGCCCCGGACCCCGGCGAGGATACATGCTGAGTGTACAATACTTTTCTAATCAGTCGCCACATTTCAACAATCTCCCACTTGGAGACTGATCAGGCTCCACACTGAACAATCTCCCAATTGAAGACTGATACTACACGACACCACTGTACATGCAACATCCGCTGGATAAAATACTAGGACTTGACTAGTATAAATTCCATAATTATCAATCAAGAAGACCAACAAAAACTAATGAAGAAATCAGCTTCTCCTGTGGAACTGCCTTTGTGAACATATCGGCAAGATTCTCACTTGTGTGAATCTTCTCAAGCTGTAACTGACCCTCCTCCAAAATAGTCTGGATGAAGTGGTACCTGAGCTGAATGTGCTTTGTCCTTGAATGAAAAGTAGAGTTCTTTGCAAGATGAATGGCACTCTGGCTATCAGTATACAATGGGCTATCCTCTTGTGTCTGACCCAATTCCTTTAGAAAACATTGCAACCAAATCATCTCTTTGCTGGCTTCTGTAGCAGCAACATACTCAGCTTCAGTGGTTGAAAGTGCAACAACCTTTTGCAGCCTAGAAATCCAACTGACTGCAGTTCCCCCTATAGTAAAAACATACCCTGTAGTACTCCTTCGTGAATCAATATCACCCGCCAGATCAGAGTCAACAAATCCACTTAGAGCAACATTAGATCCTTTGAAACATAATGCCTTTGTAGTAGTTCCTTTCAAATACCGAAGAATCCATTTCATAGCATTCCAATGTTCCATACCCGGATTACTCATAAACCTACTCACAACTCCCACTACATGTGCAATATCTGGCCTTGTACATACCATTGCATACATCAGACTACCAACAGCTAATGAATATGGGATATTAGACATTTTATTAACCTCTTCCTGTGCTTTTGGGCACATCTCCTTAGTCAATTTGAAATGAGTAGCCAAAGGTGTACTAACTGCTTTTGCATCCTGCATGTTAAATATTTTCAACACCTTCTTTATATACTCACTTTGGGACAAATTCAAGGTTCTATTTTTCCTGTCCCGTGTAATCCTCATACCGAGAATTTGCTTAGCTACACCCAAATCC
The DNA here is from genome assembly GCF_030272615.1 of Cryptomeria japonica. NCBI lineage: Eukaryota > Viridiplantae > Streptophyta > Pinopsida > Cupressales > Cupressaceae > Cryptomeria > Cryptomeria japonica. The sequence goes on along the minus strand of NC_081414.1, from coordinate 47,224,758 downwards.
TTCATAGCAAATGACCTGGCTAATTTCTGTTTAAGATCATTTATATGTTGCATGTTAGACCCAGCAACAAGCATGTCATCAACATAAAGCAATAGGATAATATAACTGCCATTATCAAATCTCTTAAAATATACACAATGATCAGAATGACATCTATGATAACCGTGTTCAGCCATGAAACTATCAAATTTTAAATACCATTGTCGGGGTGCTTGCTTTAGGCCATACAGACTTTTCTTCAACCTGCACACCAAGTTCTCCTTACCTTTGACCTCATATCCCTGTGGTTGCAACATGTAAATTTCCTCCTCCAAATCTCCATGGAGAAAAGCTGTTTTGACATCTAATTGTTCAAGATGTAAATCATCTGCAGCCACAAGACTAAGTACAGTTCTAATTGAAGTCATTTTTACAATTGGAGAAAATATTTCATCATAATCTATACCCTTTTTCTGTGCAAAACCTTTTACCACAAGTCTGGCCTTATATCTTTTCTTACCTCCTTCCTCCTCCTTCAGTCGATAAACCCATTTGTTAGGCAAGGCTCTTTTTTCTGCAGGTAAAGGGACTAAGTACCAAGTCTTATTTTTCATCAAGGAGTCCATCTCCTCTTTCATGCCTAGTTGCCACTGTTGTTTGGCATCCACCTGCATTGCTTCTTCATATTCTTCTGGTTCACCAGAATCCATTAATAAAATAGAATACAAAGAAGGAGAAAATCTTTCAGGGGGTCTGCTTGTCCTCATAGAACGTCTAACACTTGCAGGAGTTTGTGGGACAATCTGTTGTTGCTGAGCATTAGGTACCTGTGGCATTTCATTTTCAGGAATCTCATCCAACACCACATATTCTTGTTTGTCCTGTTCATGCTTCTTTTCCTGCATTTATTCTTTATACACAACCTTCTCATTGAATATAACATCTCTACTTCTAATTATTTTCTTATTTTCAAAATCCCATAACCGATAGCCATATTCATCTATCCCATATCCAATGAAGGTACATTTCTGTGATTTAGCATCAAGCTTGGTTCTGTTTTCTTTATCAACATGGACAAAAGCTTCGCAACCAAAAGTTTTTAGAAAAGAATAATTTATCTTTTTACCAGTCCATGCCTCCTCTGGAATACCACCATCCAAAGGGGTTGAAGGTCCTCTATTTATCAAATAGACAGCAGTATGTACAGCATCTGCCAAAAAATGTAAGGGCAATCCAGCATGCAATCTCATGCTCCTCGCACGTTCCATGATGGTCCTATTCATTCTCTCTGACACACCATTTTCCTGTGGAGTTCCTGGAACTGTCTTCTGCTTTCGAATCCCATTTAAGGAACAGTAATCTTCAAATGCTTTGCTACAATACTCACCTCCATTATCCGATCTGAGACACTTCAACTTTTTTCCTGTCTCATTCTCAACCAAAGCTTTCCATTTCTTAAAAGTTTCAAAAACATCTGATTTTTGTTTTAGGAAATATACCCATGTTTTTCTGGTTGAGTCATCAATAAAAATAACATAATAACAAGAGCCACCAAGAGAAGATACCTGAGCCGGTCCCCATACATCTGAATGTACAAGCTCTAACTTCTCACTCTTCTTCTCTTTCCCAACCTTGAGAAATCTGACTCTTTTCTGTTTACCATAAACACAGTTTTCACAGAACTCTAAATCAATCTTCTTTAGTCCTGGCAATAGATTTTTGGAGTGAAGGATTTTCATCCCTTTCTCACTCATGTGCCCAAGCCTATGGTGCCACATTATCGAATCTGTTCTTGCAACATTTATTGTTGTTGTCCCTGCAGTAACTTTATCTGTAGCAGCTAAGGTAGAGTAAGTGTTACCAGTACACAGATATAATGTGCCTACCTTTGCACCTTTAGCTACTACTAATGATCCTTTAGTGACCTTCCACATACTGTCTGAGAAGGTAACTATGCAACCTTCACTACCTAGTTGCCCTGCAGAAATTAAATTTCTTCTTAAATTAGGAACATGTCTTACCTCCTGCAGAAACCAGTCATTACCATTCTGCAACTTGATCTTTATCTTTCCTTTTCCAACAATTTGACAGGGCTCATCATCACCCAAATATACCTGTCCAAAATCACCTTGAACATAATCTAGAAAATATTTTTTATGGGGTGTAGCATGAAATGAAGCCCCAGAATCTATTACCCAAGAATCATTAACATTATCCAAACATAAGATTAAAGCATCTTGTAAAGTATTACTTGCAATATTAGCTTCCTTACTATCATTTTCATTTTTGTCTCCTTCTTTGTTTTTTCGAGACCAACAGTCTTTCTTTAGATGACCAGGCTTTCCGCAGTACCAGCAATCTTTCTTTCCTCTAGATTGAGAGCGTCCTTTCTTTGACTTCCCTCGTGACTTCTCATTCCCAGGGCCTTTTCCTCTTTCCTTTGATCTTCCTCTATTCTCCACATTCAAAATACTACCCGATGATGTTGGAGTCTCACCTGTGCTTTTCCTTTGCATTTCCTCGCTTAGGATAACACCAACAATATTATCAAATACCAAAGTATTTTTACCAGAGATAGAGTTACTTACAGCCATAACCAAGCTATTCTAGCTTTCTGGCAAAGAACATAAAATCAAGAGAGCCCTAACCTCTTCTGCAAAGGTAATTTTTACCGAAGACAATTGACTGGTAATTGTATTAAATTCATTTAAGTGCTCCGCTACAAATCCTCCCTCACTCATTTTCCAATTAAACAAACGCTTCATAAGAAATACCTTATTCGAAGCCGAGGGTTTCTCATACAGCTTAGCCAATGTTGCCATCAAATCTACAGTCATTTTTGCTTCTGTTATATTGAATGCTACAGACGACGCAAGACACAATCGAATGGATCCCAATGCCTTTCTATCTAAAATGTCCCACTCTTCATCTGATATTGTGGTCGGTTTCTTTGCCTTTCCTTCCAATGGCTGCCACAAATCCTTTTGATATAGGTAATCCTCCATCTGCATTTTCCATAACTGATAATTCTGGCTGTTAAACTTTTCGACCTTGAATTTGGAATCCTCCATTGCTCCCACTCAAATCTGAAAGTTCTGCCAATTTAGAGAAAACCTGGCTCTGATACCAATTGTTAGGGTTTCAAGCAGATCCGAAGCAAATATGAACTAACAATTATATGCAAATTTAAATACAAAAGATAAAGAAATAAAACAGGACACAGATAACACAGAGATTTAACGTGGTTCACCCAGAATGGGTTACGTCCACCATACACAGCCGTCCAATCTTTCTTATTATCCAGCAAAAACAATACATCAACCTTACAATGCCTTAAGCATCCCAGCCGCTTATAACATGCGTTTTTAGGGCAACAAACAAAGTCGGTTTTTTTTAGGGTTTTATTACAATGTCGGTTTTCATAAAAAAAAATGGCAAAATTTTTTTTTTTCTCGGGGGCTGCTGCCCCTGAACCCCTGCCCGGGGCCCAGCCCGGCCCCGGACCCCGACGAGGATACGTGCTGAGTGTACAGTACTTTGCTGATCAGTCGCACATCATTGCATAGGCCAAATGAAAGGTTTAGGACATGATTCCTGAGCCTTACCCTTTGAAAATCAACTGTCTCCACTTAATCCTCTCTCTAACTAGGCCATTCAAACTGACACATTTAGGTACTTTTCTGACATGCATAGAAATTTTTTGAAATGGGCCTCTAAACTTGACTCAAATTTAACGAGTCCCAATAGATTCGATTCTTCCATGATTTGAGGTGTTCTCATGACATCAACACATGTTTGATTATGCTCCATGGATGCAAATATGAGTGATTATGAAAGTGATAATGAGGATGAGTAGTGATTTCGATAGAGTAACGATGCAAGTGAATGAAAAGTGGATCTTTTGCATAGGAAACGTAGGGTTTATATAGAAGATGAGAGGAAGGAGAGAGGGTGTGAAGAGGAGACACTTGTCCTCAAAGGGGACAAGTGGCTTAACTAGAGGGAAAGGGGTTGGGACACATGTCCATTTTGGGCAAGGCCACCCAAAATAGGATATTTTCTCCAAAAAGGGGGAAAAGAGGTTAGGATGTGCACATATGGAGGTTTGGAGGATGATTAGGTTAGGGTTGGTTGAGAGGATAGGGTTGGTTGGAACCCCAGGGTTAAGACAAGGGTTAGATTAGATGTGGGGCTAAGGTTAGGAGTCATGTGCTCAAATGGGATTTGAGTCTAATTAATTAATTGAGTTAAATAATCCTTTCGGGTTTTGGGAAAAGGGACATTTAATTAATTAAAGGTAATTAATCAAATGGGATGGCAAAAAGGGAATTAATTAACTAGGTTAATTAATTGGGAGGAAATGGGTTGGGGGGTTAATTAATTAGTTAGAAATTAATTAATTAGAAGGATAAGATTGGGGATTAATTAATTAAGAATTAATTAATTGGAAGAACGGAATAGAGAAATTAATTAACTAGAGGAAAGGGATTTAAATTTAATTAAATTAATTAGTCAAATTTAGGTGTCTATAGTGCTCATTAGCAGTTCTTCTTTCTCTTGAGTTTATCCATTAGCTCCTTTCTCTTCTCTCTTGATGTGTTCACTTGCTCCTTTAGGGATTCAATGAAATTTTTAGCTGCTTCCAGACTTCTCCTCAGGCTACTCTTATCATTCATAGCTACATCAAGATCTTCAAGTACCATAGTAAGTTGCTTCTGCAAACCCGAGTCCATTGATTCATGGATCTTCCTCAAGCTGTTAGACTTCTTCTAAGGAACTAAGCTCTGATACCAATTGTTGGAATCAATGAACACTAAGAGAGGGGGTGAATCAGTGTTTTGTAATTTATTAACTTATCAAGCTGATTTTTAAACCACTAGGTGTATTACTGGTCTACCGAATCTCTTCCGTAGCTTGTGGAGCCTCGAGCATTGATTTTGATGTTCCTTGGCATGTGCTTGACCTTCCCTTTGATCTACACTTCATCCTTTGGATTTTTCAGAGGAATTTCTTTGGTGTAGGCTGACCTTGTTGTTTTTACATGTTAGGTCTTGTTCTTCGTCATTTGATCCCTTTTTGGGCTGACTGGATCCCTTGGATCATATAAATCATTATAATTAAGCATTAGAATGTAGATCAAAGGTGGTAGACATAACATAGAAGCTAGATCTTAAGATTTGAGATCCCGATTGTGACATGTTCTATATTTGAGCAATTTTTAGTAGGTCAGTGAGTCGGTTTCTGTAACATGAATGTTACCAGTTCATTGTAGTCAGTTTTCAAGATATAATTTATTATGTTCTGCATTGCCTCCATCATATCCTTGTGTTTCCATTGTGTTTACTCTTGTTGACCAGTCTGGATTGATCTCTTTGAGGTCCCTCCTAACCGGTGACTGCACCAAGTGGTATTAGAGTAGGCTTCATTCCAAAGATTGCGTGGTCTTGAGAATTTTGTTGTGGGGTGGTGGATTGTGGACCCAAATTGCAGCTGTAGGGGACTAGCAAGAAGATGACGCGAAGAGGAAATAGGAATGGTGGAGGGTGTGGGAATGAAGACCTAATTGTGATGGAAATTTTGAGAGGAATTGTAGCCTGGTTGGAAGTCATTGAGACAACACAAAGAAGAGGCTGAAATATTGAAGATGTGAGTGAAGATGAAGGAGAAGAAGCCCCAACAGAACAAGTAAACCCATTGATGATTGATCCAGATGAAGAGAGGTTTTTGAGGGTTTTGAGTAGGGCGAATACTAAACCTCATTTTACCCCACCAGAATATGATGGAAAGTTGGATTCAAATGAATTGATGGATTGGATCTTGGAGATGGAGAAATATTTTGATTTTGAGAACACTGCAGAGGAAAGGAAGGTGAAATATGCCTATACCTGGTTGAAATGACATTCATCTCTATGGTGGGAGAATTTGCAGGTTGATAGATAGAGAAGAGGTAAAGAGAAGATCAAGACATGGGATTAGATGGTTGCTAAGTTGAAATCAAAATTTAATGCTAGCTGACTACCAAGTGAATCTATTCTAGAAGTTGCAGAATTTGAAGTAGAAGGAATATAGTGTGAAGGAGTACACTGAAGCATTCTACAAGTTGAATATTAGATCCAAACATGTTGATGATGAATTTGAACAAGTTGCAAGATATTTGAATGGATTGTGGAGGTCTATACAAGATGAACTCAATTTGATCAAGTTGTAGAGTGTTGAAGAGGCTTACCAGTATGCCCTGAAAGCAGAAGAGAAGTTGAACAAAAGACATCAGCAGAGACAAAGAGGAAGAGGTGAAAGGTTTTCTGAAGGAATATTTCAAGGAGAAAGAGGATATACTAGAGGAAGAGGAACCTGTACAGATCAGAACAAGGACAAGGAAGTAAGCAAAGAAGTTAATTCATACTGGAAGGATGATAGAAATTAATACCGGAGAAGAGAACATGATGGTTACCAGAATGATAATTTTGGAAAATATGATAGAAGACAAGATAAGAGAGTGTTTAAAAGAACTTTCTATAAGTGTGGAGGAGAAGGACATCATGCTTTCGAGTGTAAGAATATAGAGAATACCAAGAGAACAACAATGATGAAAATAAAGCCCCATCAAATCAACTAATAAATTGGAAGATGGAGAACTGTTGATGATGAGGAGAGATTTGTGTCATATCAGAGAAGATGAGGAGCCCTTGTAGAGGAGAAATTTGTTCAAGACCATATGTAAGGTATCTGGTAAGTGTCGTAAAGTTGTTATTGGTAGAGGTAGTTCAGATAATCTTATTTATGAAGAGATGGTGAATAAGTTAAACTTGGTAAGATTGAAACACCCTAAGCCTTATCAGATAGCATGGATTCAGGATGATCATAAGCTACTAGTAAGTGAGCAATGTTTGGTGAATTGAAAATTGGGAATTATCATGATGAAGTCTTGTGTGATATTATGCCTATGGAATTGTCACCTTTTGTTGGGTAGACCTTGGTAGTTTGATTGACAGGCAATACATGATGGGAGAAAGAATACATACACTATTGTGGCCAACTTGATGAAGCAAACCTTGTTGCCCTTGGAGGAGCCTTTAAAGAGTGAAGTCTGAATGAATGCTAGATTCTGTTTGGTGGATGGAAGGAAATTATTAGATAGGATGAGCCATGAGAATATGTGTTTTGCCTTAGTTCCTAAGAAGAATGAGAATCCGGAGCATGAAATAGAACAACTAGAAAAGATAAAAGAGTTGTTGACAAAGTATGAAGACATCATATCAGATACTGTTCCTGATGGATTACCACCTATGATAAGTATCAGTCATTGCATGGACCTAATTCCCACAGCTAGTTTGCCTAACAAAGCTCCACACTGGATGACATTGGGAGAGAATGAAGAGTTAAATAGACAAGTGCAGGAGCTGTTGAAGAAAGTTTTGATCAAAGAAAGTTTGAGTCCTTGTGCAGTACCAACAGTATTAGTATCTAAGAAGAGTGGAGAAAAGAGGATGTGTACCGATTCCAGAGCAATAAAAAAGATCACAATGAAATATCGATTTCATTTGCCTAGGATGGATGACATAATGAACTATTTGAGTGGAGCCAAATACTTTACAAAGATAGACTTGAAGAGTGGATATCATCATATTGGGATCGGAGAAGAAGATGAGTGGAAGACAACATTCAAGACAAATGAAGGACTGTATGAGTGGTTGGTGATGCCTTTTGGATTGAATAATGCACCGAGTACTTTCGTAAGGCTAATGAATGAGGTATTGAAGAAATTCTTGGGTAAGTTTGTTATTGTATATTTGGATGACATTCTATTTTTCAATAAGATGAAAGAGGAGCATTTGTTGCATTTAAGACAAGTTTTGCAGAGGTTGAGAGAAGAAAAGTTGTTGATAAACCTTAAGAAGTGTACTTTCATGAAGGAAGAGTTAGTCTATTTGGGATTTGTGATATCTAAGGATGGTTTGAAGATGGACCCTAGGAAAGTAAAAGCAATTGTTGAATGGCCTTCATCAGAAAGCATTGGAGAGGTAAGATCATTTCATGGATTGGCTAGTTTCTACTAGAAATTTATCAGAAATAACAATTATGTTTGTAGTCCTATGATTGAGATAATGAGGGGAGATAGGAAGGAGTTCAAGTGGGCCACTAGAGAAAACAAAAGTTTTGAACTATTGAAGCAGAAATTTATCTTTACCGGATTTGAACAAAGTGTTTCAAGTAGATTGTGATGCAAGTGGAGCAACAATAGGAGTAGTCTTGAGTCAGGAAGGGAGAGCAGTAGCTTATTTCAGTGAGAAATTAAATGATGCCCAGACAAGATATTTAGTGTATGATCAGGAATTTTATGCCATATTTCAAGCCTTGAAGAAGTGGATACATTACTTATTACTTAAGGAGTTTGTGTTGTATACAAATCATCAAGATTTGTAGTAGTTGAACAACCAGAGTAAGTTGAATCAGAGACATATGAGATGGGTAGAATTTTTGCAAAGTTACACCTTTGTGTTGAAGCATAGAAGTGGGAAATCTAACAAAGTTGTTGATGCATTGAGTAGAAGAAGGAAGTTGCTGATAGAGATGAGAGTGGCAGTATTAGGATTTGAGTAGTTGAAGACCTTGTATAATGATGACCCAGATTTTGCAGAACATTGGAGAGCATGTAGAGAACTGGTTATGGTAGATATAAGCAAGTGGTTGGATTACTTCATTCAAGATGGGATGTTATTCAAAGGAGTTCAATTGTGCATACCTAAGAGTTCTATGAGGGAGAATCTAATAAAGGAGAAACATAGTGGAGGATTAGTTAGACACTTTAGTGTTGATAAAATAGTAGCATTGGTGAGTGAGCATTACTTTTGGCCCCAGATTCACAAGGATGTTAGGAAATTTGTGCAGAGTTGTATAGTTTGTCAAGTTGCAAAGGGTAGTAGCCAAAATGTAGGATTTGTATAGACCTTTGACATCATTGGAAAGACCTTGGGAGGATATAAGCATTTATTTCATACTTGGATTTCCTAAGACAAAGAGGAAATGATTCTATATTTGTGGTGGTGGATAGTTTCTCAAACATGGCTCATTTCATACCTTGTAAGAAGACATCAGATGCAGTGCATATAGATGACCTATTTTTCAAGGATGCGGTGAGAGTGCATGGATTACCTAAGAGCATAGTTTCAGACAGAGATAATAAGTTTGTTGGTTATGTTTGGAGAACACTTTGGAAGAACATGAAGACAAATTTAGAATTCAGTTCTACTTTTCACCCACAGATTGATGGATAAACAGAGGTAGTAAAATGTGGTGAGGTACATAAATGGACTTGCATTTAATATTTAGGATGAGATGAGTATGTTGAGGGTTACCACAGTTGAAGAAGCTTACCAGTATCCTTTGAAGGCTAAGGAGAAGGTGAGAAGAAGACAATTGAATAACCCTAGAGGGAAGGAGATATTCAATGGGAAGATGAGTACAAAGAAGAAGAATGTTGAAGAAGAATTGAAATCTAAGTGGAGTAAAGAACTGAAATAGAAAACATAGAGGAAAATTAGTGGTAGTACCAACAGAGAATTTCCCAACAAATGTTACAAGTTTGGGGAAACCGGACATAGATTTTATGAATGTAAGCAGGGAATGGCAAGAAGTTGTGTGGTAAATGAGGAACTATAAGGTGAAGTTACCTGAACTGACTGTACACTGGATCAAGGAGAATCCCTTGTGTTTAGAAGATTCATGATGGAGCAGAGTAGTGAGGATATCGAATCTACTCAGAGAAAGAGTCTTTTTTGGACTGTGTGCAAATTAGGTGGTAAGTGTTGCAAGGTTATTGTGGATAGTGGAATTACTGATAATTTGGTATCTAAAGAGAAGGTAGTGAATCTTGGGTTGAAGAGGCTTGGGAATCTGTGTCCTTACAAGGTAAGTTGGTTACAAGATGATCAAAAGATAGAAGTAAAGGAACACTACTTGGTGAATTTTAATATTGGGCCTTTTAGGAATGAGGTTTTGTGTGATGTTGTATCTATGAGCGCTTGTCATGTCTTGTTGGGAAGACCTTGATAGTTTGATAGATGAGCTTTTTATGACTATAGAAGAAACCTAATCACTATTGAGAAAGATGGGTAGAATTTCACATTGACTTCTTTGAAGGAGAAAGAGGAGGAGGTGAAGAATCTGAGTATTGAGAAAAGTTGCAGTATTGTGAAACCAGTTGTAGAGGTTATACCGGAAGATGACATAAGTCTATAGAAGGATATGATAAATAAGCTTCATGGACACATAGAACCAGATGACAAAAATCTTATAATGACAAACCGAATGAAGTCTTGTGGTAGAAACAAATCAGAGTTGTAGAAGAAAGAGAGCAGTAAGAAGAGACAATGTGCAGACCTGAAGCGAAGGAAGAGAAACAAAGGGAGTTAGGGGTTAGATAATTCGGTTGAGGTCCCAGAGGATCTAAAGAAGAGGTTTGCAGATAAGGAAGATGTTTGAATCATAAATGAGCATATTGGGTCATTATATCGAATCATTTTCAATGTTCATGAGTTTCCTCTCATGGAACATCTCTTTCTACATGAGGTGTCTGATGCAGGAGCATCCCTAATCTTTGAGCAATCTTGCATCAACCAAAACATATTTCCTTTTAGTGTGCAATTTTTTGTGTTCCTACTGGTAGTTGCTTGCTTTTCATTGCAGATCCTATTTTTTGGTTTTCAGGCTGGTTCATGTGCTTAATTCTATATTTTTAGTCCATTTGGATTCTTTTCCATCTAGTTATCGCTCCTGGTTGACTGTTTTTGGGTTCTAGGATAGTTCTTTTGCTTACTAGTTGGTCTTCCTTCATTTTTGAAGCGATTTCTTGGCATGTAGATCTATTTGGGGTCTCGTCTAATGTTGTTTGTGTCGAGGTTAAAGTTGAAATCTAGATAAATGTCCTGAAACTTGTTAGTCCATCATAAAATATAAAAATAAAAGCTACAAGAAACTTAACTTAAACCAATGAAGTAACATGAAGTAAATGAAATAAACAAAATTATACCTTTCATGATTTACACCTCATTGCACCCTAACTCCACTATTCTCGATTGGAGATGATTTTCTCTCATACAAGAACTAGTAGCTTCCAAGATGACATATGAAGAATGGATTGATAGTTAATTGATACTATGATATGCATATAAAAATGATTTAAGCTAACATGACATTAAGCTATGATAAGAATTCTAAAATTGCTAATTGCTTCAAACTCAAACTCACGGATGCAAGATAAAGACTCCTATAATGACTATATGATTAGCTATTAGTCTATTAATTTCAAAATGGCTCAAGAGACCTCTTTTTATATATATTTTAGTACATGAGCTTAGATGGTAGAGATCAATGGTCATGATCAAATCTTGTAGATTGGATGGCTATGAGCAAGAAGTTGAAGGTTGAGAGAAAGGGGGAAGGAGAAGACAAGTGTCACTCATCTCACCTTTATCGAGTCAAAGACTTGAGAGGACATAGGATAGTTGGAGACGATGTAGGAATGAGAGAACAAGTGGACTCAAGTCCTCCTAAGATATAGGGATGTTGGAGAGAATATAGAAGAAGGTTAAGAAATATGTGTACGTACACAATATTTCATTTATTTTGGAAGTTGGAGATAAGTGGCTAATGAATTATTTTATTTTATTTTATTTTGTTGAATTAGTTTAGCCACATGATGGATGAGTTGGCAAAGAATAAGTGGTGTGGAGATGAAAGGTGAGTTGGAAAAGGGATTAAATAATTAAGAAATTATTTAATTAATGAGACTATAGGATAGTAGATAGAGGAATAATTAAATATTTAGATATTTAATTAATTGATTAGAAGAAAAGGAATATAACGAATTAATTAATAAAATGTTTCAATTAAATTAATTAATAGAAGGATATGAAATTAATTAAATAAATTAATCTTTTCAAATTAACTATTTAATAGAAGAATAATTATTAAATAAATATAAAATGTTCATTTAATTGCTCATAGCCAATTTTATGTGTATACACTTTGGCATGTGGCCAACCTTTCTGCTGATCTGTACTTCTTGGTTGTTATTTTTCAGAATAATTTATTTCATTCTAAGGGCCGACTTAGTTACACGTTTCATTTTCCTTCATTGGTAAATGTGATCTTTTGTGGCCAATATTGATATGTTTTGGAGGGTATATATAGGGTATTATGTAATCATTTGTAAGACAGAGGAGATAGAAATCAGAATAAGGATTGAGATTCATGATTAGTCATCCAGTTGATTCTGAGAGTCCTGAATGGATTGTATCTGTCTTGTACCCTGCATGTAATTGGTTGACTATCGAATGTTCTATGATGATTGTATGATGATAACCAATTGGTTGCTCGAGGTTCTAAGACAATAATATGATATGTTTATGTAATCTTTCTATGTTTTCTTGTTGCTTTTGTTATGTTACTCTTGATGCATCAGCCGGACAATTCTCTTTTGAGGGTTTATCAGTTATGGCTACATCAATTGGTATCAGAGCTAGTTATGAACCAATAAGTGGAAGAGTTGTTTGCGAACCTTGAGGCATTCCATTGGGTGAACAACTTGCCAATTGGAGGCAAACTACACGTGTGTTCAATAGATTGTCGAGGAGAGGCAATTGAAACCGGTAGTCAGATCACCGAGTTGAGGTAGTTCACTGAGGTAGAAGAGGAGATATTGCCTAGAAGGATGAACCCCCTGAGGGTAGAGAAGATGATGGAGGACTTCAAGAATGAGGTGAGGAATGAAATCCATAATGCATTGGCTAATTTTCTAAGGACCCCTAAATCCGAGGATGAGTATGAAGAAATCGGTGAAGAGCTGGAAGCGGAAGAGGCTGAAAGACTGGAAGATGGAAGAGAGGAAAGATTCTTGAGAGTAGTGGCACAAGTGAGTAAAGTTCATAAAGTGGAAGTTTCAAAAAATTTTAGAACGCTAAACTTGGAGGATTACTTTGAGTTTGAGGATGTCAAGGACCCGCAGAGAGTTCAGTTGGCATAGACTAAGTTGAAAGGCCATGTTTCCTTATGGTGGAAAGAATTGCAGAAAGATAGAGTGGAGAATGGTGAAATGAAGATCACCCGGTGGAGATAGATGGTTGCAAGATTGAAGACCAAGTTCATACCGAGAGACTATGAGCTGGAATTGTTCAAGAAGTTGCAGAACCCAAAATAGAGAAACATGACTGTGAAAGAGTACACTGAGGGTAGTTGTCTGGGTTGGTCAGTTAGCCAAGTTAGCATTTGTGAAGGAGGAAGCATGGCATGGGATGTGTGGATTCATGCTTGTTCACATGGAGTTGTTGTTGATGGCTTGTTATGGTTGGGTTTTCAGAAGATTTCCATAGTTGTAGTTTAATGGATGCATTGCTAATAACACATGGTGGATTATGCTTTTGGAGGCTGGTTTTTTCCCTCATGAGGGTTTTCCTAGGATATATCCTGTGTCACATTTTCATGGGTATGTTGTATGTTCTTTGCATGTGGATTCTATGTGTTGATTTGATTAAAATCTATAATGGGTTATGTGGAAATTCTCATAAATATGGCTGCAAGTTTCTTTTCAAATATTATTATACTATGGCTAGAAGTATGGTAGTATTACATAAGGGGAATGCACTTGCATTCAGGCACACTGCCCAGAGCTCACTGCTCAAATACAAAATAGGGCTTCAACCTAGAGGAAGGATCATTGCCTTGTAGGCAATTACAATTGATTACAATAATGAATGAAATGAAGTATAACATCTACATATGCCAGAAAGTAGTTCTAATTAGGCTCAAAGTGACTTTTGCAACTGTTCTACTTATTTGCTTTGTTTTCCTTCTCTATCATATACCAAAGCACCTAAACCTTCAATAACAGTTACCAAAATTTGCACATTCTCTCTTAAAAACTTCTCACATTCTTCTCATGCATCAAAATGCTCAAATGAATCATTCTTATATATCCGCATCAATAAAATGAAACATTTCTTATATCGGCTTCCAAAAACCACATAACATGCAACATGAAACGTGTAACTTTAAGTCCACTCAATCCACCCACAAAACCATATGCAAACCTAAATAGAATGATAACAAACTTCACACAAGTTGACCTAATCACCTCGAACATGAAACCAATCACCGAAATCAACCCTAAGATTCTGCAACACACATTACACCAAAATAGCTCTATTCTAACTAAATTACCAGATACCAAACCTTCAATATTTCTTATGAATCAACAATGGATATTACGATCATAATATAAGCTTCCTTGAACCTCGAATCATCTACCTTTATCACCACAATCAAAATTACACCACCCAAATCAAGATGTTTTCAATGATCTCATGCTCTACCGGTTACTATATTTCACCTTCCAGACTTATGCCTCATGAACAATATGACTTCCAGTAAATTGAATCTATGTACACCGGATATGATTTCCGAACTAGGTTGCCATCAATGAAAACACCTAAGCTTTAATCATGCATCAATCTTCACCGAAACAGTGTCTCTTGCCAACACATCTATCATGAAATAGATCCATCATAGATCCTATCAATCTCCTTCCATACGAAGGATGAAAAGAGAGACATAGGCCTCACATAATAAGATAACCTACTTTAAAGAAGAACTAGAAGCACTATGTTGAGGAAATTGTGGAACCTTCAATCCAAGCAACAAAGGACAAGATACATCTATGCATAAACAATGAAAAATCTTGATGAATTTTTTTTAGGATTCATAATAAGAAAACAAAATAAGTCTAACTATGAAGGAACAATTGGAAAACTCTCAAACTAGAAGGTCCCTAGAATCTATGAGGCAACAGTTGTTTGACAAATGATATGTAATTGAAATGAAGTGCAATGATTAAAAACAACACCATCCCAAGTGATAGGATGTCCAAGTAATGCTTCAAGGTACCCATGGAAAAATCTAAAATAAATTGTACATGTGGCTAAAAATAAAAAAAAGTGCATGGATGATTATGAAGATCTTATCATTATGTTTCTAGTTCCATAAGAATTTTAAAAAATAGAGATCAGGACAAAAAGTTACGAGCTCAAGAGCCAAAAACAAAAATATGAATTCAATTGAGAAAAATAGCACAAAATAGAAAAATCAACAAAAATAACCTACTTTAGTAGAAAGCACACTGAACTAGCTTTTCGGTAACATCTCATTTAAAAAAAATTACCTTTGTATGTGAAAGTTATGACCATTTTCCCAATCAGGGTATTATTGCAAAAAAAATAAAAATTAGCACCCAAGGGTTGGCCATCTAGGTGCCTATATGACCCTAGCTATATCTATTGCACAAAACAAACCTTGATGTAGAGGCTTGGAGACACTTAAACATCAATCCTAACTCAAGATATCATGGTAGAAAACACACCAACATACAGGGGTTTGACAAGTTACTCTTAAGCGCATTGGAAGGGTGACACTAGGCCAATTGAGCCAAACCAAGTTATATAGTACCCACACAAGAAAGAATTGTATTTTGGGTCCAAATAGACATCACAAGACCTTGCAAAACATGTCCTACCATTGGAAATGAGGGATAACCAAATTCCAAGTTTATACCCACACACCGACCTACTAAGCATTTTAGGACAATCTAGAAGGTTTTTGGGTGATAAATTTCAAACCCTAGGGCATAGACTCAATGCCTTCATAGTTTAGGATACCCTTTTCAAATCCTTGTAACATATTTTAAAACTAGGGTATATTTCTTTGGACCAAAGTGAGAAAAACTTGACTGTAGCAGTCTCCTAGGTGCCTAATTAGGTCTCCTATTACACTATGGGTATAGCAAGTATGATTCATTGGCTTGAAAAACCATCATGGAGGGAAAGGAAATGTCTAATTTGGATGGACTCAATAAGTTTTAGAATCCCTTTTCTTGTTTTGGCACCAAAACCTCAAAAGATTTCTCTAACCATGCTCAATCGGCTTAACACTTAGAGATGTTAAGCCCTCAAACTCCCAAACCAATCTTCAAACTCCTCCTCTACAAAAGCTAGTAAAAGCCCATCTGGAGGATCACTAAATCTACCATTCTAACAATTTTTGTATTGAACCATTGATGGAATGGTTAGATATTCATTTTTATTCCTCAAAACCTGTAAACTTAGGGTTTCAGACAAGTTGTTAGAAAAATGATTGTAAAGTGATCAAATCTCAATGAAATAAAGAAAATTTGGTCTCAAATGAAAGGTGATTTAGAGACCTTTCCAATGCATCCACTCTCACATTCCATAACTTCCATACAAAAAAGATATGAAATAAATAGCAGCGTTGTAGCGAGAAATTGTAGAGAAATAGTCTTCAAAATTTATTCATATGATGAGATCTTCGTACAAAAATTCCAACCAATCCCTCCTCAATACTTGAGGGGCCTATTTAAACACAAATCCCATTGGATCATTTCTTTCATTATGCCAAAAGATCTAGTTATGAATGAATGGGAGAGCGGTTAGAGACAAGGATCCACGGGAGGCGGGAGGAAGCACATGTCGTGAATCCCGAAGGAGGTGCTAACCAAGTCAACAATCTCCCCCTCAGCACTGATTGAGGGTTCCACATAGATGGAATGAAGGATGCCTCCTAGGATTCGAACCTATAACCCATCACTCTGATACCAATTTTGGAATCACCACTATTGTTACACCAAAATCTTGAGTTGTTAATGAATGGGAGAGTAGTCAGAGACAAGGATCCACAAGAGGCGGGAGGAAGAACATGTTGTCAATCCCGAAGGAGATTCTGACCAAGTCAACAACTTTAACAGCTCTAATCATATTTTGAAGTGGTTAGCCATTAACTACCTTTTGTTGTCCATGTTTCTTGACAACTTTGAAAAGGGTACAAGTACAAAGTTGTGTCACACTTTTATAAAGGAAATGGCTAATGCTGATTCAACTTTTCAAATTGAATAAAAAAAAGTGAAATATATGTTTTGAATTTTGAAATGATGTAAAGTAATAAAATGTACATTCTTTTGTGTATTTTATGTTTGTAATTTTTTATTAAATTAAAAAAAATATTTGAATATAGTTTTGTATAAAGTAAACACCATAATTTACTTGTTGATAAAATGCTGAAATTGAAGTTACACAAGCCGCCACACTTTATTTAATAAATTTTACCTTCTTTTCTTCAATTTTTTTGTGTATATTGATAACTTGAAACTTCAGTGCATGGATATATTTTTTACTATTTTTTATAAATATATATTTTTCAATAAATTTGAAAAGTTGCATGTACTGAAATATAACTCTTTCCATTTGCCACCATCTTTCTTATTCATTATTTATCCAAATTAGAAAAAATTATCATCTTGGCATAGATTCTTTTCTCTAGTGCATCTCATTTTTTTCAAAAATTTTAAATAAATTTTAGTATTTATTCTGGTCAAGATAATCAATCTTATATTTAAGTGCTCATGACCTACTTTCAATAAAAATAAAATATAAAATATAAAAAGTAATCAAAATTTTTTATTTATTTTTTATCGATATTGGGTTGAGGCCATAAACTTTATTAATTTGAAAAAAATAATTACAATATTGTACAAATTCGGTTTGGTGTAGGCGTCGATAGGAAAGAACCGAATGAAGAAAACCTTTGGTCTTGCCCAAGGAAAATTCCTGGAATAATTTATATGTCCCTGGTAGCCAAAAGTCTAACTTCTTAAGGGATTACAATAATAATTTGACGAATACATCTTGATGTCGATAGTTTAAACTTGACTTCTACATCATGGGACTGAATTGTAGGTGAATCCTCTAGGTGGTAAGGAATGGTCAGGGAGACCAAGGATTTAGTCGAATGCTGACCGAGTTGGGGATGAGCGAGCTGGATTTTGAATTCTGCAAACACAGAGCAATACTTCCTTGCACACTCAAAGTTAGAATACCCATATAACCGCATAATATCATGGAAGGAAGGCAGCCTCCTGCATCGACTCCAACTAAGACTTAGAGACTGGTGCCATTGAAGTTCCTAGAGTAAGGTTGTCCTGCAAAACTATATTCTACAAAAATGAAAATATAAAATGAACTAGGGCCATTACAACCGTGGTAAAAATAAATTAAAAAAATTGATAGGGTTAAAGGTTAGCCACTCGGGAGAGCAAAATGAGGCGAAGGAACCCAATGTACCCCAATCACATGATCCCAAATGTATGAAGGTGAAATATTAACAGAAGTATCTACAACATCATACCTATAACCACATGAATGTAAATGTGTTAATAATTTTGCTTTGCATTATATGAACACACCTACATCTACGTGTGTATACTTTTGCTGAGATAGATACTTCATTAATAACCTATAGCATAAAATTGCATCCTTTCTACATCCTAAAATCAATGATATAAATATGTGAAAACCACTAAAAAATTATTGCATATCATAGGAGTTATCTTAAGCATCTGCATATAGTAGTAGTTATCTTGAACTTATGATTACTGTAAACATATAAATTCAAAAAAGCAAGTCATCTCCTATCTAAAAATAGTAAAGTATCAGAATATTTCAAATAGATTAGCTTGGCTTAGATTAAACAGATTGTTGCCAACAACATCTTACTCAAAAGGCAAGCCCTTTCCCTTGAGCCCCAACTTGGTCCAATGGTGAACCCTTTGGCGAATTATAGGATTTCAGATTCTCCATCTCGGCTATCATGTCCATGTTGAGCCCTTCGTCCCGAAGGTATATTGCCAACTAGTGGCTGTAGGGAGCTGTTTTCACATTGAACCACCACATGAGGAAGTTGGCATTCCTCTGGATGATGGGTCATCTTTTGGAAAACTTTGTGGGATTGTCATGAATTCGTATAGGGAATTGAGGAACTTGACAGTTGTTCCACATTAAGATATCATAATGCCTTGGCTTGGGGGCCAAAAGATCAGAAGTAACATTAACCATTACTCGATCAAGCTCTATCAAAATGCTATGCTTAAAACCTTTAAACATAATTCCCTAATGAAATCCCTATTAGGCTCGAAATGGAGTGCTACAACTAGGAACATAGAGGAAATATGAGAATTTTCTCTGGTCCTATCCTCATTGTTGATAAGATCTTCCCCTAAAATTTGAGTAACCTCATTAATGACCAGGTCATGGGGGTATTTCATAAGGCCTTTCAGCCGAGCTGTCGTTATTTCCCCAGAGATGGTCATTTGTCTTTTAGATCTCAAGAGCTTGAGTATAGTATCCATGATGTATGTATTTCGCTTAGCCAAAAATGGAGAGGTAGAGAAGAAGCAGCCTAAATAAAGCAAAATGTCTGTCTCGAGAATCAAGAGTGAGAATGAATTGAAATTAATGTGAGTGAGCCAAAATAATTATTCCTCATCAGTAAGCATTGGTGAGAGTACTTTCTTGAGAGACATATTGTAAAGAAATGAATGCAAATCCATCCTCCAAATTCCATCATTCGACATTGCACATGCTTAGTGACTGATTAATATTTGCATGATCGACATGTGCAGAGATGATTGATACAACTCAGTCGTTGAGATGAAATTCTCAGCAGAGGGTACGACCATATTTCAAAATTTGAAGTGGATTAATGAAGTGATAATTACAGGAGAGGAAGACATCAAGCATTAGGATCGCCTAGACAATGATTTCTTGGAAATCTCCAGTATAATAGCCAAAGCCCAAAGAGTGGATAAATGAGTGGATGCCTAATATATATATATATATATATATATATATATATATATCTATATATACATATTTATGTACGTATATACATGTGTTTATGTATGTATAAATATATATATATATATATATATATATCATCTAATGTTATATAAATGAATATATATCAATATGTATATATACATATGTATAGGTATATGTATATACCTATATATAAAATTTGTATATATATATATATATGTCTATACCTTATGTATATATCAATATTCATATATCTATCAAGGTATATATGAGTTTTGGAGTATATCTAAATGAATACCTATATATATATTGTGAATTTATGAGTGTATATATATATAGTGAATTTATGAGTGTGTATATATATGTATGTATGAATATATATATATATAAGTATGACTACATGTGTGTCAACATATACATATATGTATATTTATGAGTATATGTATGTGTGTGTGTGTGTATTGATACGTTTCCTTGCAGATGTATTTCTCGAGCTGTGAGGGGAAGAATGTCTGATCTTGAATTCAGCGTTTGGACCAATGGATTCCTATTATTGAATATGTGAGGAAGGTAAAATGGATCGGGGATGGAGAAGAGTAGGGGTGAAGGGTAAATATGTTCTCGCAAAAGGAAGGCCAAGGATTCAGGAGGAGTGATAACACAAACCTAGAACAGATGAAAAAAATGAAAGGAACTGGAGTAGGCTATTGCTAGTATCTAGGAGAGAAGGTGGGGGGAGATGGGGGATTGAGCTTGGGTTACTAGCCTATTGGGAATGACATATGATAACATTTAGGTGGATGAAGGAACTTCCTTATCAAGTAGAGCATTGGTTTTGCCTAAGATTTTGAGTTCCTTGACATCTACTCCTATGTTAGCAAGTTCATCTACTCTATGATTTCCTTCTTTGTAAGTATGATTGATGATAACATAGTTGAAATAGGGAAGCAAATCCCTAGCACTTTTGATTAAATTGTTGATTTTCCAGTTGCAAGAGATACCTCATCTGAGGGAATTGATGATGATCATAGAGTCTCCTTCAATTTCCAAATTCTAGATACCTAATTCATGGCAGAGCAACATCCCTTCTACCACTATAGTGGCTTCTACCACATTATTGGTGGTTGTCCCTATAGGTTTAGTGATACAATCCACTTCTTCCCTATCTCCATAGTGAATAACACAACCTATTTTGCCTATACCAGGGTTTCCCTGAGAGGCTCCATCGAAATTGAGCTTGAACCTAGTCTTGGGGTGAAGGAACCCATTCACACTTACTTCTATAAGATAAGTTGTGATTATCTCCTAAACCAATATACATGGGGAGGATTATACCGGTCCATTTATTTCTAATTGATTCATCCCTGAGAGAGAATTTTGTGTGCTTCAGAGGGGATTTCCTCATAAAATTATTAGCGATCTCAATAATGGATGCCTCAATTTTGATAATTAGGGATTGCAAGCTGAGAGCCTTATCTTTGAAAATTCTTCTATTCCTTTCTTTCCATACTTCCCAAAGGAGGATCGAGGGAGATATAATCCATATGTGGGCATAGTGCCCAAAATTTTGGTATACGAGCTAGCTCTGAAGAAAAGAGAGGAGGTCCTATTGACAGGCCAGACTTAAATTGAGATTATTAAGTAGCCAATGCCAGCATGATGTTGTGAAATTGTAATTGAGTAATAGGTGGTCCACCTCTTCCTCTCTTTTGCAACATAAAGGGCACTTAGAGGGGCCTACAAAGCCTAGTTTCCAAAATTGTTCTTTGGTGAGGATTCTCTTTTGAAGAGAAATCCACAGAAAGGTTCCATATTTTGGGAAGCATGCCTTATGCCAACAGAAGGACAAAGGGAGATTAGAAGTCGACCTAGTTTCTAACTTATGTGTTGCTTTATAGCCCCATTTAACACTGTATTCCCCATTTGGGGAACCAAGCCAGATCAGATGGTCTTGGCTCGAGTTAACTAATAGTTTTCTAGACTTGAGGATAGAGATAAGTAGACAAAAACTTCCTTGGTTGGGGGGATACTAAGAGGGGCTTCTAGACCCATCCTAAAGATGGATCTAATTTAGGGAAGGAAAAATAATCTTTGACACGGGTTCCTAAAGATAGCTCCAATTCTTGCTTTAAGGAATCATTGTGGATTAGGCTGCGAAGAGGGGGTATCCACCCTAGGAGTCCTCCTAGAATAGAGCTTCATCACCTATACCAATATTCTAGGAGAGTTGTTCAGAAAGGAATTCTCTACAATAGGAAATGAAATTCCATATTCTGGAACCTTTGGGTAGGAGAGAGGCTCTAAAGATACTGGTTGAATCAGAACTACCTAGATACTTATTTTTAACTATTTTAGCCCATTTTAGATGTGGATCTTTGTAAATTTTCCATATTAATTTGGCTCCAAGTGCCCTATTCTGACTATCTATATTCCTAAAGCCTAAACCTCCATTTATTTTAGGTAGACATGAGTGTCCCATGCTATTAATGCATACTTGTTTTTATCACCCAGTCCTTGCCATAAAAAGGATCTCAATATTCTTATAAGTCTATCCCAAATGCAGTCGGGGATCTCTAGGCAGGACATGTAATATTGAGGGATTGTTGAGAGGACTGAATGTATCAGAACAATTCTACCTACTAAAGATAGCCATTTGCCTTTCCAAGATTGCAACTTTGATTCCAATTTGGCTAGAACACTATCTCAAAGCTTGGGTACTCTAGTCCCTTTATCCAGTGGGATCCCTAGGTATAAGCATGAAAGGGATCCTGACTGGAAGCCTAGAACCCTAAGAATATCCTTTTCTACATTAGCTTTGGTGTTAAGAAAAAAGACCCTGGTTTTGGTTTTGTTTACCTTCTGACTCGAGGCTCTCTCATACCATTCCAA
This sequence comes from Cryptomeria japonica, assembly GCF_030272615.1. Classification (NCBI taxonomy): domain Eukaryota; kingdom Viridiplantae; phylum Streptophyta; class Pinopsida; order Cupressales; family Cupressaceae; genus Cryptomeria; species Cryptomeria japonica. The sequence continues at coordinate 47,202,175 of NC_081414.1, read as the reverse complement.
TTTTTTTTTGAAGTTTCGGGCCTCAGAAAGGGAACTGTTCCCTAGCAGTAATGTGTCATCTGCAAATTGTTGGTGGGTTACCAGTTTGACATTGCTTGTAATTCTGATCCCTTCTAGGTTCCTAAGTTCTTGAGATTTATGGATGGTCCTACCAAGGCCTTCTACCATGATAATATATAAAAAGGGGGAGAGGGTGTCTCCTTGTCTCAAACCCCTAGAGATTTCAAAGAAGCCATGTGGGGAACCATTAACCAAAAAAGAGAATTGGGGGATAGAGATGCATGCATAAATCAAGTTAATCCAATTTTTATTAAAGCTAAAGGCTGCCATGCATTTGCATAGGAATCTCCAATCCACTTTGTCATAAGTCTTTTCGATATATAGTTGATTAAAATAGAGGGTCTAGAGGTTGTATGAGTAGAGTGTATTGCCTCATGGGCAAGAATGACCTCGTCCAGGATGGATCTGCTAGGCACAAAACCTGACTGTTCTTCCAAGATGATAACTTGAAGTAAAGGTGATGCAGAGTACCTAGCTCAAAGTTGTCTTTTCTTGCATTTTAGATTTTTTGTGTGATTTCAAGTTATTTTATGCTATAATAAGGTGGAATAAATCCTATGATGCTTTATGAAGCCATAGTTTGGTTGTCCACACTTTTGTTGTGCTCAGGATCCATAATTGTCATTATCCTGAAATGTTGTCAAAATGTCAATTTTTGGTTTGTAACAGGTGAATGCCTAGAAACTTGCTAGAATGTTTGGAAATGGTTTAAATAAATTGTGTAAATTCTATTTGAGTGATGTTTCAGGCCTTGATAGCCTTGGAGTGAGCTTTTGCACTCATACGTAAAAGTTGTCAAAATTGTCATGACAACTTTTGCATCTTTAGGCAAAAGTTATCCATGAAGGAAATGGAATTGGAAGTTGGTTGGAACCAACTTAAAATGGTGTATAAAACCTTCTAAGAATCTCCAATAACAAGTTAGTCAATTTTTGGTTTGCATTCAATTCATTTGCCAAGGGTTTCCTATGCTTTTCCTCACGTTTGGACTGATTTTGCTTTGATTTCTGATTGTGTATGGCCTGTACGGTTTGGTATAGTGCTCATAATAGCAGAGGAAGTTAGGAATTTATTTTATCTTTCCAAAAGTATGATATGAAGTCTTGAAGTGCCTTAGATAAAAAATTATCACTATTTTTGTAAATGTTGCTCACAAACCCTTGAAACTTGGGGTTTTGATTGTATAAATGCATTTTACCTGAGCATCCACAGATGGAACAAGTTGTAATCTAGTGGATGGCTTGGGTAGGCCCTACAAATAGTTTTAGAGTAGGTGTTTTTTATTTTTGTAGGCCACAAGGAGGAGAATGGGTGAGATGAATAACACACAAGCTTGTAGCTAGTGTGTGAGGGCAGTAGTGATTGCTCATTTTCAGAGCCATGGAGAAGTGACACCCAAGCAAATTATAGTGTTTTGGAAAGGTCTATAAGTTTACTAAAATAATCCAAGTTTTTTTTGGTTGGTGATTGTGACTGGTGAAGATTTTGGAGCACATCTCCCAAAACTACCTGGAAGCCCTAAATCCCTTAAAAATAGCTCCTTTTCAGTAACCCTAGTTGTACAACAAACCCAGATGGGAAACAGAGTCATCCCATTTAACATCCAAATGGGTATCTAAATATGTAATTTCTGGGGGTTGTTAGGAAATTTTGGGGAAGAATACCAAAAACAGTCAAGGAAGGGCTAGTCAATTAGGCCTAATAGCAGCTGGTAGAAGCAAGTTGAAATCCTAGGGCCTGGGAGGAAGGTGTAAAACTTGTCAATGGATAAAATGAACTTGAACATGCTTGTACAACATAACCACAACCTTTAAACAAGCTGTTAGAGTCAAGATCCTTGGTGGAGGTCTTTGGAGCCTAGTTGGAGCTTTGGGAACCTAGTAGGAGACCATGTCAAAATCAATTTAGTAGAGTTTAGGCCTTGGAGGCCTAAGGAGTGTACCCTAACAAGTTACCTGGGAGGAGCTTGAGTAAGGGTGAATTGGAGAGTTAGGCACAAGAAACCTACATCAAAGTGGTATTAGAGCCAACCTATAGAATCAGTCTGTGTATGTCAGACCCTGAAGAATCTGAAGCAAGTTCAATGCCTCCTAAAGCAATGACTCAAGAGACCATCAAGGAATTGGTGGCCTAGATGATAGAAGAGTTTAAAACAAAGGATGCAGATGGAGGAGAGACTCTAGATGCCAAGAAGGCTAAAGAGAAGGTTAAGATAGAGTGGAGAGATGAGACTGAGGGAGAAGAAGAAGGGGAAGAAAAGGAAGATGAGACAACTGCAATGCCACAAGACCAAATGATTTTCCTTGATGCGGTCAAGTCCATTTCTAAGGACAATCTTTATGGGTTACCTATTTATGGAGGGAATCTCAATGGAGAGGAGTTATCTGATTGGGTGGATGCTCTAAACAATCATTTTGATTACAAGGAGGTGATAGAGGAGAAAAAGGTGAATGTGGCAAAATCAAGGTTGAGAGGATCTGCCTTGATATGGTGGAACATGATGCAAGAAGAGAGAGTGCAAGGAGGTAAAAATAAGATCACTTCATGGGAAAGAATAAATATTAGTATCAAGGCACAATTCCTACCAAGGGATTATGAGGTACAAATCCACAAGAGACTACAAAACTTGAAACAAAGAGACCTAGATGTCAATGCTTACACAGAGGAATTCCATAAACTAAGCCTCAGAGATAAGAAGCATGAGAATGAGGTAGAGAAATTGGCTAGATACATGAATGGATTGAGTCAAAATATACAAGATGAAATTAGTATCCTTACTCCTAATACCATTCATAAGTGTTTTCAGTTAGCATTAAGGGTAGAAGACAAAATCAAGAGGAGTGAACAAAATCAAAAGTTTAGAGGTGGCAGATCCTTTAGAGGAAGGGGCACTTTTGGTAGAGGATAGAAAACATCAAGGAATGAAGAAAACTCAAGGCAAGAAGGTGGTGGAGACTCTTCAAGGGGGCATTTAGAGGATCCTTTAGAGGAAGAAACAATACTAGGGGCAGATTTGGAAGCTCAGGAAGAGGAAACTCAGTTTTCACTAGTAGATGTTACAATTGTAATCAAGTTTGCCACACAATGGGAAGGCATCAAGAGAAAGAAACCAACTCTTCACACTCATATATGGGTGAGAGAAAAACACAATTAGTGCAGGAAGAAGAGAATCAAAGTGTGTCTTCCCCTCTCAGCAAGGAAGACTCAGTGATAGATGGTGAAAGTCTAATGCTAAGGTCTTTGTTGAAGGTTCCTCAAGCTCAAGGGCCACCACAAAGGAAGAGTTTGTTTAGAACAACTTGTAAGTCTCAAGGAAAGATTTGCAAATTGATTGTAGACTCAGGTTCAACTGCGAATATAGTTTCAGCTGAAATGATGGATAAACTCAAGTTAAAGATGCTGCCACATCTCACTCCCTACAAGGTGTCATGGCTCAACCGGGGCCAACATGTCTTAGCTAATGAGAAAGAATGGGTAGACTATGAGATTGGTGAGTATAAGGACAATATTTTATGTGATATATTTCCTATGGATGCTTGCCATTTGTTGTTGGGACGCCCATGGGAATTTGATGTAAAGGCTCAGCATGATGGAGAGAAGAATAGCTATGTCATTATCAAGAATGGTAAGAGGTATCAAATGGATCCATTACTTGATCCAAAATAGGAAAAACAAGTGGGATCAAGTGTGATGATGATGAGTGGGAAAGAGTTTCTTAAGATGATGAAACAAGAAGGAGATCAAGGGTATGCTATTGTGCTCAAACCTAGTGAAGAAGGTAAGGAAGATCCAATGGAAGAAGTGCCACAAGAGGTAAAGGGTCTACTCAAACAATATGCATAATTAATAGGAGAAGATCTATCTGATTCTTTGCCACCAATGAGGGATGTAAATCACCAAATAGACCTGATTCCAGGGGCAAGTTTGCCTAACAAGGCTGCCTACAAAATGACACGTAGTCAAAATGAAGAAATTGCCAAACAAGTGAAGGAGCTCTTGGACAAAGGAATCATAAAAAAGAGTGTGAGTCTATGTGTTGTACCTAATATCTTAGCACCCAAGAAAGGGGGAAAATGGATAATGTGTATAGATTCCAAAGCAATCAATAAGATCACTATAAGGTACCGGTTCCCTATGCCAAGGATAGAAGACCTGTTGGACAATCTTTGGGGCGCAAGATACTTCACAAAGGTGAATTTAAAACCAGGTTATCATCAAATAAGAATCAGACTAGGGGATGAATGGAAGATATCCTTTAGGACCAATGTTGGCCTCTATGAGTGGTTGGCCATGCCATTTGGTCTTACTAATGCACCTAGAACCTTTCAAAGGCTCGTGAATGAAGTCTTGGTTGAGTTCATAGGTAAATTTGTGATTGTATATCTTTATGACATTATAATATTTATTGGGTCCAAAGAAAAACATCTCAAGCATGTGGAGATGGTCTTGAAGAAGCTGAAAAAGGAACAACTCAAAATCAACCTTGAAAAGTGTGAGTTTCTCAGGACTGAACTTGTATATCTTGGTTTTGTCTTTTCACAAGGTTGTCTAAAAATGGATCCTAGTAAGGTTGAGGCAATCCTTAGTTGGCCTACACCTAAGAATATCAGTGATGTTAGGATATTTCATGGGTTAGCATCCTTTTATAGGAAGTTTGTAAGAAACTTTAGTCATGTGTGTGCTCTTGTGCTCAATATTATCAAAGGGGGAGTCAAGTGTCAATTTAGGTGGACATAGGAGGCCCAAAAGGGATTTGAGTTGTTGAAAAAGAAGATAGCTGAGTTAACTACCCTTAGGTTACCTGATTTCAATCAGTTATTTAAAATTGAGTGTGATGCTAGTCAAAGAGCAATAGGGACTGTTTTGAGTCAAGAGGGTCTTCCCATAGCCTTTTTCTTTGAAAAGTTGAATGAAGCAAAACAAAAGTACTCTGCATATGACTTGGAGTTGTATGCCATGGTGTAAGCCTTGAAGAAGTGGCATCATTACTTTCTGCCCAAAGAGTTTGTGGTCTATACTGACAACCATACCCTTAGTTTTATCAATGGACAAAAGAAGTTGAATCAGAAGCACCTCAAGTGGGTAGAATACCTACAATCTTACACCTTCACTATCAAGCATAAGAAGGTAACCTCAAATAAAGTTTTTGATGCACTCAGTAGGAGAGTCATGACCATACAAGAGATTAAATTGCATAGTGTGGGGCTGGAGGAGTTGAGAGACCTCTACAAAGAAGACAAAAATTTTACTGATATATATGTTACATGTTTTGATTTTTCTAACACTTCTCATGTTTTCTACTCAAAGTACATGATATGGGAAGGTTTGTTGTTTAAAGGACATCTCCTTTGTATACCCCAATGCTCTATGAGACAAAACATCATTCAAGAGAAACAACAAGGGGGTCTAGGAGGTCATTTTGGCAAAGATAAAACAATGGAGCAGGTTAGTCGGTTTTACTATTGGCTCAAGTTGCAATCAAAAGTAAGGAGATTTGTTGAACAATGTGCCATATGTCAGAGATAAAAAGGATTAGGAAGTAATGTAGGTTTATATCAGCCCTTAGTCATACCCCAAAGGCCTTGGGAATGTTTGAGCATGGACTTTATGTTCGATTTACCAAGAACACCAAGAGGATTTGATAGTATTTATGTGGTGATAGATATGTTCAGCAAAATGGCTCACTTCATCTCTTGTAAGAGTACCAATGATGCCACCTATATTGTAGGTCTTTTCTTCAAAGAAATAGTAAGAATCCATGGACTTCCAGTTAGCATTGTGAGTGATAGGGATGCCAAGTTTTTGAGTCACTTCTGGAGAACCTTATGGAAGAAGTTGGGTACTAGACTCTCATTTTCATTTGACTACCATCCACAATTAGATGGTTAGACTAAGGTGGTCAATAGGTCCTTGGGTAATCTCCTAAGGTGTCTCACTAAGCAGCATGATCAGACTTGGGACTTGGTGATCGGCCAAGCAGAGTATGCATACAATGATTCAGTCAACCGGAGCACAGGTAAAAGTCCTTTTGAAATTGTTTATGGAATTCATCCTAGAGGCATCTTAGAACTTAGTGATATCAGTACAATGACCCACAAGAGTTCTCAAGGAGATAGTTTTTCTTAAGGTATTAAGGAAATTCATGACAAAGTATGGCAGTCCTTGCAACAAAAATCAGAAAAATATAAGGAACAAGCTGATCAATCAAGAAGGAACTTGCAATTTAAGGTTGGAGACTTAGTTTTGGCTTATCTCAAGAAGGAAAGAATTCCAAAAGGATAGCCAACCAAGTTGATGATGAAGAAGATTGGGCCACTCAAGATTGTGCATAAGTTTGACCAAAATGCCTATGAGGTTGAACTACCTCCTTCTTTGGTCATATCTCCTATTTTTAATATTTGTGACTTGTATCCCTATAAAGGAGAATCTTAGACCTCTTAGATGGATACCACATTGCAATCTAAAGAGGATTGGGTGAAGGATTTACCAGTTAGTCAACCAGTTTAGTTGGAAAGCATCTTGGATACCAAGGTGATCAAGAAGAAAAGAAAGGGCATCTACAAACATTATCTTGTGAAGTGGGCAGGTCTACCTGATTCAAAGGCTATGTGGATGTCAGAAGATGACATAATTCATCATGGAGTGTAACTAGCAGACCTGATAACTCAAGGGACTTTAGTTCCTTACCACAGGGGAGTATGGTGCAGAGCACCTAGCTCAAAGTTGTCTTTTCTTGCATTTTAGAGTTTTTATGTGATTTCAAGTTATTTTATGTTGTAATAAGGTGGAATAAATCCTATGATGCTTTTGGAAGCCATATTTTGGTTCTCCACACTTTTGTTGTGCTCAGGATCTAAAATTGTCATTATCCTGAAATGTTGTCAAAATGTCAATTTTTGGTTTGTAATAGGTCGATGCCTAGAAACTTGATAGAATATTTGTAAATTGTTTAAATCCATTGTGGGATTACATTTGAGTGATTTTTTAGGCCTTGAGAGCCTTGGAGTGTGTTTTTGCACTCATAGGTAAAAGTTGTCAAAATTGTCATGACAACTTTTGCATCTTTAGGCAAAAGTTGTCCATGAAAGAAATGGCATTGGAAGTTGGTTGGAACCAAATTAAAATGGTTTATAAAACCTTATAATAATATCTAATAAAAAGTTAATAAAGTTTTGGTTTGAATTCAATTCATTTGCCAAGGGTTTCCTATGCTTTTCCTCACGTTTGGACTAATTTTGCTTTGATTTTTTGCTTTTGTATGATGTGTACGGTTTGGTACAGTGCTCATAATAGAAGAGGTATTTATGAATTTATTTTATCTTTCTATAAAGTATGATATGAAGGCTTGAAGTTCCTTGGATCAAAAGTTATCACTATTTTTGTAAATGTTGCTCACAAACCCTTGAAACTTGGGGTTTTGATTGTAAAAATGCATTTTACCTGAGAATCCATGGATGGCACAAGTTGTAATATAGTGGATAGATTGGGTAGGCCCTATAAATATTTTTAGAGTAGGTTTTTTGTTTTTGCAAGCCACAAGGAGGAGAATGGGTGAGATGAATAACACACAAGCTTGTAGCTAGTGTGTGAGGGCATCAATGATTGCTCATTTTCAGAGCCATGAAGAAGTGACACCCTAGCAACCTATAGTGTTTTTGAAAGGTCTATGAGTTTACTAAAATAATAAAAGTTTTTTTGGGTTTTTGATTGTGACTGGTGAAGAGTTTGGAGCACATCTCCCAAAACTGCCTAGAAGCCCTAAATCCCTTAAAAATAGCTCCTTTTCAGTAACCCTAGTTGTATGACAAACCCAGATGGAAAACTAAGTAATCTTGTTTAAATTCCAAATGGGTATCTGAATATGTAAAAATTTATATGGGTTGTTAAGAAATTCTGGGGAAGAAGACCAAAAAATGTCAAGGAAGGGCTAGTCAATTAGGCCTAATAGCAGTCGATAGAAGCAAGTTGAAAGGCTAGGGCTTGGGAGGAAGGTGCAGACCTTTTCAATGAATAAAATTACCTTTAAAATGCCTACACAACATAACTACAACCTTCAAACAAGATGTTAGAGTGAAGATCCTTGGTGGAGGTCTTTGGAGCCTAGTTGGAGCTTTGGGAACCTAGTAGGAGACCATCTCAAAATCAAAGATTTGGGTCAAAACCAGCAAGAAACCTCAAGAGGATATACATAGGAGGAAATCCAGTAGAGTTTATGCCTTGGAGGCCTAAGGAGTGTACCCTAACAAGTTACCTGGGAGGAGCTTGAGTAAGGGTGAATTGGAGAGCTAGGCACAAGACACCTACATCAAAAGGTTTGAGTTTATTTGCTAATGATTTTGTGAAGATTTAATAAAGCATGTTGCAAGGGAAATTGGTCTAAATTCATCCAGGGTGGTAGCAGAGGCTTTCTTTGGGATGAGGGCAGTAAAGGTGTTGTTAATCTCTCGAAGGATCCTACCTGAATTCCCAGCTCCTTCAAGAGCATCCACTAATTCTACTCCCAGAAAATGCGAGCATGCTTGGAAAAAGGTAGTTGGAAAGCCATCCAGATTGGGAGCTTTATTGGGGTGTAATTCTTTAACTACTTTCTTAATTTTCTTTATTGTGAAGCTTTGGTTGAGAGACCTATTTTGTTCGTTAGAGATTAGTGTGGGGATATTCTAAAGGAGGCTTTCCTGGGTGATCAAGTTAGAAGATTCTGAATTGAGTAGGGTTTGGAAAAAAATTGTAGTATGAATGGCTATACCTTCAGGATCTTCTATCAAATTGCCATTACCATCAATTATTTTAGTGATTTTATTTCTGCTCCTTCTTGCTTTAGTACTGGCATGAAATAATTTAGTATTTTTGTCCTCGTCAATTAGCCAAGTATCTCGTGATTTTTGTTTCCAAAATGTTTCCTCTTTTGAGAGGATGTCTTTATATTTTTTCATGAGGGTTTTCTCTTTCAAATATCGTTCTTGATCCATACCACCCTTGATCACTAGTTCATTTAGATCATTTAGTTCAAGTTCAATTTTGGCTTGGCTTCAAATATGTTACCAAATTTTTCCTAGTTCCAAGAAAGAAGAGGTTGTTTGATCAACTTAAGCTTAGATACAAAGAAAAAGAGCATGGACCCGGATACCTTGTATGATTACCACCATTTTTCTAACATATCTATGAAATTATCTTCTTTCAGCCACATGAGTTCGAATTTAAATGGACATTTCACCAGCTTGAGGTCTTCAGCTAAAGATAATTGGATTGGAAAGTGATCCAAACTTGAGAAGGGGAGAATGGATGCCTTAATTGGGATATTGTTGAGAAAGCCTAAGTTATGCTTAACAAGGAACCTATCCAGTCTTTTTGCTATCATGCTGAAACCAGATCTCCCGTTGGTCCATGTTAAGACACCATTATCTGTTTGAATGTTCGTGAGGTTATTCTGAAAGGTCCAATCTCTAAAGTCAACTAAGGATTGAGGCTCTCTAGAGAATCCACTAGATTTCTCAGCCAGAATACTTATGGCATTAAAATTGCCACCTATAATATAATCTATGTTCTTATTCCTACTCATGAAAGAGGATAGTTCCTTCTAGACTACTTGTTCTAGGTTATTCAGGATAGGACCATAGACATTAATCAAATTAAATCTAAGGTTATTACTAATGCATTTGATATATAATCCCATCCATGAACTTTTGATCTCTATGGTATTAAGAGAAATGCGAGTGGGGTCCCATATAATACCTAAGCCTCTAGATGCCCCAATCGCAGTGGCACCTATCCAATTGTACTTTCCTAAATGTTTCCCAAAAGACTTCCATGCTAGAGAGTCAAGCTTGGTTTCCTGAAGAATAGTGATTTTAGCTTTTACTTTGAATATACAATGCTTGAGGATGCGCTACTTGTTAGGGGCATTTATACCCCTAACATTCCAAGATAACAACTTCATGGTGATGTGGGAGGGAACTTCCCCCTCCCTAAATTGAAAACATCTGTTATCTTGGTTTGGTCCAAAGATTTCCCATTGATAAGTCTTAACTCCGAATTTGATCTTCTCTCTCTCTCTCTTCTTCTGAGAGGATCCACAATCAGGTTTGTTTCTACCCACCATGTTGAGGCCTAGACCTAATGGTTCGTCCTCCATAGTTTTCCCTTCACTAAGACCAGGGGGAACCTCTCCATGAGTCTCTATCTTGAAAGATAACCAAGGGGAAGGAGGGGGGGAGATGAATTAAACACTAGGTCTAGCTGATCCTTATTCTAAGTGAAATCTACCGAGCCTTCCTTTTCTAGGACATCATCAAAATATCTGTGAACAACTTCATCAGCAAAACCATGCTCCACAATCTCTAGCTACTCAACAATATCTTCTTTCAATGAGTTGGTAAATTCAAGTAGGTCACTTAATGCCTCTCTATTCAAAGAGATAGAATCCTTGTCTAGTTTTCTATTAACCAAAACTACATTGGGGGATAGATGCATAGCAGGTGAAGAGGGTCTCGATACCTGAATGACCATGGGGGCGCGAGATGGGCCTAATGTGATATTCCTAAGAGGAAGGTTATGCTATTTTGTATCAAATAAAGTGAAATTTGCGATATTGTCTTTCATAGGAGCCATAGCTGAGGGGTGAGATAATGTGTCAAAAGCAGGCAGGTCTGCCCTAGATTTGATGGGTGAGGGAAAGCTTTCTGAAGAAATATTCCTAGGAGGCATGGGTTGAGGCTTGGGATCTAAGGGAAATTGGCTATTGTCAAGATGCATTTTGTCAATAAAAGAGTTAGGGTTAACTTTTGTTTCTCTGATAGCATTACTCTTGTGGCAAATAAACCATTCTGAGGTGTTAATGATGCCATCATAAAACTAAGGAAGGATCTCCCACTTCCCTTATGATGAAATTATATCAATAGGGCTCAATTTAGGTTTAGTGGACTTGAGGTTGATTAATATTTTTATATCTTTCTCATAGTTATTATCCCTAGAGCCTATAAAGGCCAGGCATTTCCCTAACCCTTTCGCTAATGATTCTATTAATTTAGGTGTATGAAATTCCACTGGAAGAGGGCCAATGTTGACCCAATATACGAAGCTCTTGAAGGAAAAGGTTTTAGGATTAAAATTGGGAATCCAGTTGTAGACACCTAAAAATGGTCAACGCTTGCGGAGTCATACTTTAACATTTGCGCATTGCCTCATTTTAGGTTTTTGCGTCGCATTAACATTTCTCCTATGATTCGCACTTGATCTTTATTATTTGCGAGCATAGAGTCATTCTTCTGCATTCTTCAATCATTTCGTTCTCAAATTCGGTCTTGTCGACAACAACTTTCAATCACGATTTTGGTCAAAATTATCCTGTCGTATCAATGTGCGTGCTTATTTGTCATCATTTTGGACATCGTCAATCCTAATTAGGGTTTTGTCCTATTTTCAATCTTGTTGTTTTGCAATCGATTTGGTCATCGATCGTGGTCATTTTTAATCTTGTCATCAATTCTTGTCCTCTTGTCAAATTCTGTCATTTTGCAGTCGATTTGTCATCAATCATCATCGTCTTCTCAAATCATGTCAATTTGGATCAATTAGTCATTGTTCCTCGTCAATTGGCACCTATCAATTTGGTCTCTTTATCAATCTCGATTAGTTTGTCAATCAATCAAATCATTTATCGCATTGGTCATTTATCAATTCAAAATCATGATCGACATTAATTATTTCTTGTCAAGACCTAATTGTCATTCTCGCATTGCTAATTCATCTTCTAGGGTTTCATGATTTAATCGTTTAACCCTGTTTGTCATTTCTCTCTCTAGGATTAATAAACTATTTATTTCTCCTAAGTCTTCTCATTGCAATTAAATGTTCATTTAATTGGCTAATTATTCCTCTTTTTGTGAATTAATTAATAAATGATAAATTATTAATTAATTTACCTAATTTCTCCTAAATTCCTAATTTCCTATTTTTCATCAATTTCTAATTCTTAATTTTCATCAATTTCAATTTTCTAATTTCCTAATTTCTAATTTTCATTCTCTCCTATTTTCCTCCTAATTTCATGGGAATGACATAGAAATTTGTCATAATTTGTCATAATTGACAATCAATCAATTCTTGACACAGAAATTTGTCATAATTTGTCATAATTGACAATCAATCAATTCTTGACATAGAAATTTGTCATAAATTGTCATGAATTATCAATCAATCAATTTTGCATAGAAAGTGCATAATTTGTCATAATTGACATTTTTGATTTGCAATTTCCATTTGAATTGAATCATGCTAATTTGATCTTTTTCTCCAATTTCTCTATAAATTGGATGAATTTCTTCAATCACATTATTGAATAATCAGATTATCGAATTTCTAATCACTTTGTCAAATCAATCACGCTTCGAGTACTCTTGCGCCAATATCTTGTCTACTTTCTTTCATCTCATGTGTATGCACTTGAAGGTGAGATCCACAAACAAAGGCTATTTGGAGAAGAAAGAAGAACAATGGAGCCGCATGAAGGAGCATTCAGATCTACAATTGGTTTGCATAATCTTTAGTTTTGAATGTTTTACTTTTCATGTCTCTATTGAGTGTTTTTAGGATAGATCATTACATTTGAGCTTTTGTGATTGGGATAGATTAGTATTTTGACTTGTGTGTGATGATTTCTAGATTCCTAGCTACATTAATTGGTGAACCCGCTGTGAACACTAACCATCTAACCCCTTTACTGTGTTTTTGAGTGCTTTCAAGTTGATTTGCAGGCCAAAAAACCCAAAAATAGGGTCGTGCAAGGTTTTCTGGGGACTTCTGCGCCTGTGTGAAGCAACTTGCACCTGTGTTGAAGACATTCTACACTTGTGTCATGTATTTTTCACTTGTGTCATGCATTCTGTGCCTATGTCATGACTTCTGGGCCTGTGTAAAGTCCAGAACAAAGGTAAAAATGCAGTGCTTTACTTGAAAATTGTTTTGTTTTTGCATTCTATTTTCTATTCTTTGGTTTTTGGTACTAATTATCTATGCAGAATCTTGGCATACACATGGCAAAGACAAAAAATCAAACTACTAACATGTTTTATGTAGAATCGATAGTCAAAGAATAAACACCTCAAACTTCTAACTTGGGTTTTGCAGGTTGCCTTGGAGAAACAACTAAACTTGGTGTTTGTCTTTAATGTTTTAGGCACCTAGTGATTTTTAATAGGTTGGAATGAACATCTTTTTGCTTTGATTGTTGAGTGTGACATTGGAGTAGGAGAGTATGCTCTCATCCTTCTTAGGGTGATCAAAAATCTAGATCTTCGATACCATGCTCGTGTCTTTGATTGCGTGTCACCTTTAGAGGGCCTGCCTTCCCGACCACTTTGCTTTTGCAAGCAAGTGATAATCATGAGAAGGGAACGACCCAAAGTGAGTATGGCTAGAATACCTTGGCATTCTAACTCACTATAAATAAATACCTGATGAGTGAAATCTTTGAAGGAAGCGTTACGTGGGAATTGCAGTTACTTGGGAAGCGATGACCTTTGAACTCTTTCTCATATCAGCATCTAAGTAGGGCCTTGCAGTCTAAATCGTGCTTGCGTGACTACATTTGTTTGGTATCTTGGTGGGCTTAATGTCTCAATCACACTTGTGTGACACCAAGGAGTAACACTTAATAGAAATCCTTACTAAACACCTTGTATTTAGAGGCCAAAAATCCTTCTAGTTGCTTGAGAAGGACAAGTTTGAATACTTGGAAGAGATACTAAGTTCGCCATGGGGAGATTTCCATGGGGACTGATGCTTGGCTACCCTGAGAAGTGAGTGCCATGGAGGGGAGCTCGTGGGGTCAAGCATCTATGTATTCTCCTTGAATCCCATAATGAGTCTACCTCTCGAGTACCTAATGTCCTTGCCTACCATAAGAAATGTGGGAATGAGCATGATTGTCTTGAGTTTAAGTTGAAATATCTTGTATTCTTTGCTTGTCAAAAGTTGAATTGTTTCTCATCTCAAAAACAAGGCAAATTGATTTCAAAACAAGGCTAAACACGAGAACATTTCATCCAACAAAGTTCAAAACACCTCCAAACATGGTTGTCAAACATTGTTCAAAATCTTGTCTCAACATTAATGTCACTTAGATTTAGGTTCATCTTAGGTTTGCATTTTGCAAAGTCATTGTCAACTATCAAGGTTAAGTTTCATCTAGGTCATACTCCTTTACATATCAATAAGGGTCATCCATTTGCATATGTCCTCTTCCATTAGAGTAATACCATTGTCATACATTCATATTTGCATACCCTAGGTCTCTTCATTAAGCTTAGGTCATTATCATATCATATTAGGGTCATTTGCATAGTAATTGTCCATTTGCATATAGTGTCAAAACTAGGTTTTGTCATACTTGAGTAATGCAAATCTTTGATAAAACCCTAAGTTATTGTTAGGAACTCTAGACCTTATCAAACTTTTGTCTTTTTGTCATCAATGTCATTTGGTCAAACCTAGCTTAGTATCCAAGCATATAGGGGAGACATTGTCATTTTGTCCTTTTGTCACTTGGTCCTTTTGTTCTTTGAGGTCTAGACATCATTTCAATTTCCTAAGGGTCTCTTTTAGATTTGCATTCAAAAGTTTGTCAAAATCTTGAAAAGAAACCAAAAACATAGATTGTATTCTTGCCATAGATTGCATTTTCATTTATTTAGTTTGCATTTAGTCGCATATCATATATTATCCTTGAAAAATTCCAAAAATATTGCATTCACATAGTGACATGTCTATTGAAACAAGGTTCCAAGCACCAATGATGCAACAGAGTTTGATGTATCAACCGACAATGCAATCGAATTTTAATCCAAGGCAATCACAATTATATCCAACCCAACAACAAGGCAGTATCGATCAAACTCTTTATGATGAAACAAGTCTCCAAATACAAAAACTAGAGGAGAAACTAGCTCAAGAACAAGATATTTTGGAACAAAGAGTGAAAAACATTGAGAAGAATAGATCACAAATGTCCAAAATGTTTCAAAAACTTCCAGGTCGAAATCCAAAGATTGAGCCAATTGATGTAAGATCTCTTCTTGAACGATTAGACATACCAGCTCTCCTCTCACAAATAGAGATGATGAAACAATTTCAAGAAAAGAGACAACATCAATTTCAACATTATGTGCCTCCACATCAAGAACAAGAAGGTGTTTACTATCAATCAGATTTTCAACCAATACAACCAATGGTTCAACCAATGGTCCAACATACACAACCAATGGTTCAATTTCAACAATATGTCCAACCAACTATACAATGTCAACAAATAATTCAACCAATGGTGGAATATCAATGTCAACAACTACAACCAAACATTCAGAAACAAAGGTTGCAGCACACACCAACCCAAGTTTTGAACATGTCAAACCAATTTGAGCAACATCTAGTTCAAAATCAAAACATGACATCAAACCAAAAAAAAGTTCAAATTCCAGATACAACTATGTCAAAACCTCGAAAGAAAAGTGGCTTTATTGCAATGATCTTTAGGAAATTACCAAGTGAGTTCTTTGAAGAAGATCAAGATAATACACTTATGTCTAGCAATGCCTCATCCCCCCATAAACAAATTGACTCCCCACTGGCATCTATCCCTACACCTATAGAAGTTCCACAAGAACCTTCCATATTGTCCTCATCAAATAATACACCAATTATCCAAGAGCTATCCATAATTGATTGCCAAGATAATCCAATTCATGATGCACATCCTTGTCATGTTTCAGAAATACAAGACCCAATGCAACCATGCACTTTATTGCCATTACCTATTTTAGAGGACCCTATTCGAAGTCCCTCTTCCTCATGTTCAAGCATTGATTCCTTGCCAAAATCCATCACAAATGTTCAAAGTGCATTTCCTTCATGCCAAAACATTGATTCATTGTCAGAATCCTCCATGCATGTCCAAAGTCCAACCTCATGTCAAGAGGATAATTTAGAGCATGAAGAAATGCATGTTAAAATAGATCAAGATCAAGATCCCGAAACCTTATCATCCCATCCAATTGTTGACTAGGATCTCATCTTCCCAGACACTCATGATGATTCCCCTATTCTTGTCCATCCTATCCAAAGTCCTATTGACACTCCACTTCCTGAGCAAGATCAAGATATCCCAGTCCATCCAATCCCAAATGATCCCCTTCCATTTCATGAACATAATATCCTTTCAAATCCCATTGACATTCCACTTCCTGAGAAAGATCAAGATATCCCTTCCATCCTTTCCGATGATCCCATTGAAAGTCAAGAGCAAAGCAACTTTAAAGAGGATTTCAATGATCTTCCTCCTTGTCAAGATCAAATTATTCCTTTAGATCCTCCACAAGATCCTTTTGTTCCTCCATCTCCTTGTCCTAATGCTCCATATACACTCCAAGATCGCATTTCTTTTGATGATCCCATTATTTCTCCCATTCCATCTCTTGAAGAGCTTGTCATTGAACCATGTCCACTACACAATCCTAGTCCCCCTCATGATCCTAATCTCCCTCATGATTCTAATGTGTCAGTGCAAGATGTTCATGAACCCTCGACATGCATAATGGGTTCTTCCACTTTGGTGCAATCTGATCCACTTCAAGATCTCATTATTTCTCTCATAACATATCCACCTCATAATGGACTCGCGTCTTCTTCCCAAAGAAAAGAGTATCCTACAAGTCAAGATATTCATAAAGGAAAAGGAGTAGATCTCCATAAGCAAGAATCCCTCCATATCAAAGAAGATCTTAAGGCTCATGTCTACACAACTCACTCTCAAGACGTTGGTACCCCTACTAAATCCAACATCCCTTCAAAATCCAAACATATCCCTTCCCCATCATACTTTCCATCCATCTTAGGTCCTTATATCCCTTCATCCTCTATGCAAGGTCAACAAAGGTACACATACTTGAGTAAATTTCATCAATCCAAAAGAAATCCATTTCATTCATATCCATCCATGCATTCCTTTCCTCCTCCAAGCAATTTGGATGCCAAGTATAAAAGTCATAAGTCTAGCAATCCACATGTATTCAAGGATCAACATGTCCAATATAATCGGCATGTCAAAGAAAAGAACAATATGATCTATAAAGAAAAAAATATATCCAAAAGGCTAAAAAGGCCCACTGAGAAAAATAAAGCAAAGTCAAAATATATATGGGTTCCTAAATCCCTTGTGCAAGCAATGCACTCCAAGGAACCACAAAAGCATGAAAAATAAAAAACCATGTGGATCCCTAAACGGCTCCTTGAAGCACAAAAGCCTAAAGAAACATCCAACTTGGCATCTAAAATTGTTGTTCCTCCATCCAAACCTTCCAAGTCTATTTCTCCACCACCTTCTTCATCTGTTTTGGGCCCTTATGTCCCAAAATCCATAGCCTTTCCTCCGTCACAATCTCAATATCCAAAATACATCTTTCCTCCATTAGTCCATCACCCCTCAAGGTGTGTGCCAATGTTGATCATGCCTTCATTTCCATCCGCTCAAGCCCAATTCTTCCAGTACCCTATCCATTATCCAATGCATATTTTCCATCCTTCGATCCCTTTGATCCAATCCTTTGCATAAATCCTTGCCTTAGTTTCATCTTATTTTCCATGTCCTTATCCTACCAACGTCTTTGAGCATACTTTTAAAGGTCATGGTCCATTTTTTTCAAGGCTACTATCCAAACAAAAAGATGCTTGAGTCCTTCTTCCATTCCCTATCATGTGTCCATCTTCTATTGAAAAATTCAAAATACAACCAAAAAATGTGAAAAAAAAAAGACAAAAGAACCAAAAAAAAAAAAGTACAGCAAAAATAATTCGTCCATTGGTGAAAACCTGGCAAACAGGTGCCTTGGGCAAGTACCGTGATGAAAACCTAGCAAACAGGCGTCATGCATAATTTATGAACTTCTTGCACACTACACTTGGGGGCAGGTTTTATTCTATCATATCCTTTTGTCCTTCATTGTTCCATTATCCTATCGAACCCATGTCATACTCCTTCATATCCTATTGCCCTTCATTATCCTATCGAACCCTTGTCATTACCCTTCATATCCTATTGTCCCTCATGTCCAGTTTCCCTTTCCACCTTTGATCTTGACAAGGCTAAGGATCTTCATGAGCATCATGCATCTTGTTTACTGCTTTTAGTCCATCATAGCTTTTGGTCATTTATCCATTTGCTTATTGCAACTTTTCATCCATATTCCCTGGCTTATTGCAACTTTCTACCACTATCCCTTAGCCAATCCCGACCTTCAGTCCATGTCCCTTATCCATTCTTGGTCTTGCTTATCCTATCCATATCTTATCACTATCCATACACTCTTTTTCATTCCTTGATCTTGATCTGACATAAGGACGTGAAATGCAAAACATAGTTTCAAAAGCCTCTTGACATGTCCCTCATGCCATTTCACTACTTTACATTGCCATATCCAATCTCTTGTCCCATCACGCAATAGCCCTTGAAAATTGCATCTGTATTGTCTCCATGATAAAAGGCCTTTGTCTTCCCTCTATCCACCATCATTTTAGCAAGCCTATTTATTCACCTGTCATATTCCTTGCCTTGCTAGACACTGGGGGCAAAATCATAAAAATTGCAAAAATGTCCTGAAAAAATCATAAAAATTGAAAAATGTCCTGAAATAATTCAAAAAAAATTGAAAAATGTCCTAAAAATATTTATAAAAATTCAAAAATGTCCTGAAAAAATTTATAAAAATTCAAAAATGTCCTGGAAAAATCTCATTAAAAAATTGAAAAATGTCCTGAAATAAAACTAAAAAAATCGAATAATGTCCTGAAATAATCCAAAAAAACTTGAAAAATGTCTTGAGAAAAATCCCTACAAATCAAATAAAGTCCTGAAAAAAAAAATGAACACAAAAAATTTTCAAAACATCAAAATCCAAAAACAACAATTTCTTTGGCATCACGCATTTTGTAATAAATGATCCCTTTGTGCATAAGACAAATCGCTAAGATCCAATGACAATCCATCACGCATTGTGCTTTAATTGAAATCATGTGTTAACAGATGAACTTTTTCAATCAAAACCAGACATTCAAATTGATCCACATTGTCATATCAAACGTTACCATCGGTATCACTCGTCCTTGGCATACTATCATGGGTCTTATATAGGGTGTGGTATACTCGAAACCAGACTGTGTCCTGTCTTAGATGGGGTACCACATGTCCTGAAACCAGACAACATGATCATCTTATCAACACTTTCAACTTTGACAATGAAGATCAAGATGTTTGTTTGATTTGCTTGACTTTGTGCATCTTATTTTATTATTGATGTATCTTTGGCTTCGATCATGTTCCTATGTCGCTCGATGATGTCACTGAGTGATTTAGAGTGACCGGGATGGTTCATGGTCCTTTTTTTTTCATTGTAATTGTTGTTTGTCTACGATGTGTCTGTCTTTTGCAAAAAGGGTTGCATTTCAGCTCTGGCCTTCAATGCCATGATGCTACGCATCCATTTTGCTACATAAAAACAAAGGTTCTCACCTACAAAGTGCATTACTGAAAGCAAGTTTTTCTTCATCTCTAATTGTCCTCTGTCTCATTTCTTCCGTCAGTTTAGATAGTCAGTTCGGTCTAGTACTCCAATCTCCATATGCTGCATCCTGCATTCATTGGTTAGTACATTTGCATTACATTGAGTGTCATATCAAGCATTTCATGAATTTCATATTATAAATGCATCAAAAATACATCAAAATATATCCATACATGTTCATAAAAAAGTGCATAAGTCATCCATACATAGAAAATAACTACAAATCATAACATATTGCATCCCATCATATTGATGCATATCATATCACATATCATAATAATATCAGAGTACAAAATTGGACTGTCTATCCTAAGTATGGCCCGTAGGCTGACTACAAAATGTCAAACTACATAATGTCCACTATCTGTCATAAGGAGCATGTGCCTCTATCACTGGGTGCTCCCTCTATCCTCCTCATCCCTGCCATGTCTCGCAGATGATGTCCCTCCTAGTCCTGGCTGTGGTGGTCTCATAGGTCCACTTACCCCCATGTTGCTCAATGACCTCCGAGAGCGTGCCCTGCTCTCTATCCTCGATCGTGCCCGATATGAAGGTGCTCTCTACTCTAGTGGAACTGCACTCTCATATAGTGTCCTCCAATATAGCCTCTCGTCTCTGATCTCTACTAGCATCTGTGCCATCTCTCGTGCACTGGCATCCCTAATCGACCCAATGAACTCAATGACTCTCTGACCCTCTTGCTGTGCCTGAGCTATTGCTGTATCTCGTTCTATCCTCAAGATGGCATTCTGTCTCTCCAATGTCACAATGTGATCCTGCTGACTCGCTATGGTAGCCCTACACATCTCTATCTCCTCTGTCCTCACTATCTTTGGCTCTATAGGTATATCCTACAATGTCTCCTGATCAATTGAGTCTGGCTCATCATCGTCATCCCCACCCTCATCTCCATCATCATCATCCCCCTCATCCTCATCCCTGCCCTCATCCTCCTCGTCCTCATCATCTCCCTCCTCTCCTGCGAGTGGGAAGTCCTCCTGTCTCCTCGGTACTAGAATATCAGGATCAGTCAAAGGCACTGGCCATCGTCATGCAAACCATATCTCATACTCCTTTGTCATCTTGGCATCTACCATATCTGACCTCCAATCCCACTATCTCTATTGTAACTGTGCAAAGTCGGCATATGCTATGTGTGGCTGAATCATACTCCCCCACTGACTCGTCTCTCTATGAGATCGAACAAAGCATGCAGTCCTCCTAGGTACATCCTGCCTCTCTCCAAACTGTCATCTGACTCTCTCTGGTAGGTACATCTCAATCACTCTCTAGCAATTCACTAGTCGCCCAATCAGGTACCTCTCCTATCTGCAATATGGTAGCTCATCATGATCATCTGACCATCTAGGGCAATCAAGATATGGCCTCCATGTAAACTCTCTTAGTCTGTCTAGCTCATGTCGCCAGTACAATATGTATCCAAATGGACCCTGTCTTAGTGCTCCCCCATAGCAGTATACATATGGTCGGTGTGGTACCACCTATCTCTTTGTAATCGGCCAACATATGGCTATGTGCTCAAATGCCCATACCTAAAGCAATGTGACTCCACAGTTCAAAGTCTGAACCCCCTGATATGCTATCTGATGCAGCTAAAAATATAGCATAGCTAGTACACATGGTCCCCATGCGTACACCATACCCTCTGTTGCCATCCGCTCTAGCACTCTTCCCCATCCAATAGGGAATCCATGTCCTCATCTATCTCCTGCTAGTAGACATGCTATCACTACTGCTATCACCACATATCGCTGATCATACTCTACTACCATAGTCTCCCAGTGGATCTCCCTCTCGACAATGTCCAAATCATCCGTGTCACACTCAAATAGCCTGCATAACGCATCTCTCCCGGTCACTGGGTCATACTCTATCATCTCCCCATGTATCAGAATGCGGAGGATGTGCCATACATCCTCTAATGTCACTGTCGCCTCTCCAGTCGCCAAATGGAATGAGGAGGTCTCTGAATTCCATCGCTCTGCCAATGCAGTAAGCAATCCTGTGTTTGCCCTAATCTCGGGCATGAATGTGATATAATATATGCCAAGTCCTGCTAAGATATCTCTGTCCGTGCTCCTGAGTCTATGTCGTAGCATGAAACAGTCTGGTCGGTTCTCTCGTGTGATCAACGAATACTGTCGACTCTGCATCACAATTGGGGCACAATTTTGTTAGTATTAGGGTTTGCTGCTACGGGCTACATTTCTTTCTTTCATGGCCAAATTAGGGTGTTCTTTATCTATTTTGACCTATCCTACCCTTACACCCCCTTTTTGGATCATTTGCATGTAGTTTTGAACCCAAATTGAGTCTTACATGCACAATTGCGCCTGTGTCTTAACTCCTACGCTTGTGTCACATAACTTGCACTTGTGTACCCTTACACACATGCAAAAGACATGACACAAGTGCAAGATTCACCCTACACAGGCGCAAAAATCACTTTTTGCAATTTCTGTGGGCCCCGCAATGTCCTGCAATGGATCAAAATTCATGCAACTGAAAACATGGGTTTTTGAGATCCATACCACTGCTCTTGTGTCGTCTAGTCATCTGTAAGTGCGTACATGTTCTCTGAGGTGATCCACCATTGGAATGTTCACCATCTATCTACAAGTGTCCTTGTCCAGAGCAACAAATCCTCCTCTTTGGCTAGTGCAAATGAGCAATTTTCACCCTCTTGGTCTCATTTATAGATCATTGTCAGTGCATAGATGGATGTGCATCCTCTCCATCTTATGTTGGTCATGGTCTTTTGCACCTTAAATTGCTTGTCCTTCATGCATCTGATCTCCGATTGTCAATTCGTTCGATCCTATCATTTTTATTGATCAATTGGCCCTCTTTTCTGCATGTTTCCAGCCAATTCCTCAAGGGGGCATGCATATGTCATTGTTATTGTTTGG
The DNA here is from genome assembly GCF_030272615.1 of Cryptomeria japonica. Lineage (NCBI taxonomy): Eukaryota > Viridiplantae > Streptophyta > Pinopsida > Cupressales > Cupressaceae > Cryptomeria > Cryptomeria japonica. The sequence continues at coordinate 47,179,578 of NC_081414.1, read as the reverse complement.
GGCATTTTCATTATCATTCTTTGAAACAACACTTAAAATCGCATTGTCTCAAAGAGGGGCAAAATGTAGACACCTAAAAATGGTCAACGCTTGCAGAGTCATACTTTAACATTTGCGCATTGCCTCATTTTAGGTTTTTGTGTCGCATTAACATTTCTCCTATGATTCGCACTTGATCTTTATTATTTGCAAGCATAGAGTCATTCTTCTTCATTCTTCAATCATTTCGTTCTCAAATTCAGTCTTGTCAACAACAACTTTCAATCACGATTTTGGTCAACATTATCCTATCGTATCAATGTGCGTGCTTATTTGTCATCATTTTGGACATCGTCAATCCTAATTAGGGTTTTGTCCTATTTTCAATCTTGTCATTTTGCAATCAATTTTGTCATCGATCGTGGTCATTTTTAATCTTGTCATCAATTCTTGTCCTCTTGTCAAATTCTGTCATTTTGCAGTCGATTTGTCATCAATCATCGTCGTCTTCTCAAATCATGTCAATTTGGATCAATTAGTCATTGTTCCTCATCAATTGGCGCCTATCAATTTGGTCTCTTTATCAATCTCGATTAGTTTGTCAATCAATCAAATCATTTATCGCATTGGTCATTTATCAATTCAAAATCATGATCGACATTAATTATTTCTTGTCAAGACCTAATTGTCATTCTCGCATTGCTAATTCATCTTCTAGGGTTTCGTGATTTAATCATTTAACCCTGTTTGTCATTTCTCTCTCTAGGATTAATAAATTATTTATTTATCCTAAGTCTTCTCATTGCAATTAAATGTTCATTTAATTGGCTAATTATTCCTCTTTTTGTGAATTAATTAATAAATGACAAATTATTAATTAATTTACCTAATTTCTCCTAAATTCCTAATTTCCTATTTTTCATCAATTTCTAATTCTTAATTTTCATCAATTTCAATTTTCTAATTTCCTAATTTCTAATTTTCATTCTCTCCTATTTTCCTCCTAATTTCATGGGAATGACATAGAAATTTGTCATAATTTGTCATAATTGACAATCAATCAATTCTTGACACAGAAATTTGTCATAATTTGTCATAATTGACAATCAATCAATTCTTGACATAGAAATTTGTCATAAATTGTCATGAATTATCAATCAATCAATTTTGCATAGAAAGTGCATAATTTGTCATAATTGACATTTTTGATTTGCAATTTCCATTTGAATTGAATCATGCTAATTTGATCTTTTTCTCCAATTTCTCTATAAATTGGATGAATTTCTTCAGTCACATTATTGAATAATCAGATTATCGAATTTCTAATCACTTTGTCAAATCAATCACGCTTCGAGTACTCTTGCGCCAATATCTTGTCTACTTGCTTTCATCTCATGTGTATGCACTTGAAGGTGAGATCCACAAACAAAGGCTATTTGGAGAAGAAAGAAGAACAATGGAGCCGCATGAAGGAGCATTCAGATCTACAATTGATTTGCATAATCTTTAGTTTTGAATGTTTTACTTTTCATGTCTCTATTGAGTGTTTTTAGGATAGATCATTACATTTGAGCTTTTGTGATTGGGCTAGATTAGAATTTTGACTTGTGTGTGATGATTTCCAGATTCCTAGCTACACCAGTCTATGCAGTAAAATGTGCAACCGTTAAGCAATTTTTCTTTACTTCTGAGAAGATCCTTCTTAACCCTAGAATTAATGCATGAGATTAATATACATTGAGAGCCTAGATTGAAAATACTTACTAGTTTGTGGAATTTGGTTTCCCAACAATCTTTGACTTCATCGAAGTTATGAAAGGGCACTCTCCATTTAGCAATGAAGTTGTTGTTCTGATGGAAAATGATATTCTTCTCTAGGGCGACTGAGGCCTCCTTGATCATGTGAATTCAACCACTAGGGTTTGGGGGAGGAAGGCATGCTTCAACTTTCCATTGTGTGGAATGAGGAATGGATGAACTTTTATTATGAATTTGCCATGAGGATACTTTTGAGGTTAAATTTTCCTTGAGCCATCGAGAGTTTAGCACCTTTCTGAATTCTCTAGCTTGCCCTACTGTTTTGTTGGGATGCCCTGTTGGAGGAGGAAAGGAGGTGGGAAAACATGCATATTTGGCACCCTCAAGCAACGACCAGGAGGATGGAGCAAAGTAGGGCATTATTGTCGAGGATACCAATCCAGGGTTTGCTAGGTTATTGTGGGCAAACCTATTCCGTCTGGATTTTCTACTCTCCACCACCTACCAAAATCCATCATCTTCACTTGAGGGTTGTTTGCATTTAGGGGGGGAGAAGATAGTGAGCCACATGATAGGTGAGTTCAGAGCATTCGCAGAGATCCAGAATCACTTATGAACAGAATTCGCTGAAACCAAAAATTCGCTTGTTAAAACATGCCTTCATAAGTGAATACAAGGTAAAAATTTCTATGTAAAAAAAATAATCAAAATATTAAAAGAGATATATTTTGGAATATTTACTTGTAGATCTATAAAATGGTATTTTACATTTCAAAAAAAATAAAATTATAAGAGTAAGAGTTGTTGAAACATTGAGTTTTAAAAATATATATATATATATATTTGCTATTTAGACACAAAGTGATACAAAATATACATTTAGTTGACACTTCCAATTGGAAAAATTGTGGTATATATATCTTATCTATAATTAATCTATATAGACCATATGTTTGACTAAAATTAATTTTTTTTGTTAGAAAAACTTAAATTCCCTTTTGCTGATAAGTTGGCCTGAAACATGACACAATATTGTACTTTAAACCAAAAGTTGTCAGCAACTTTTACATTTTTTTACTCCACTTGCACAAATGACCCAAAGATCTCCCAAAAACCTTGCCAACATGCTAACTAAGACATAAAATCATCACATATATCATTTATAATCCCTTACCACAAATTGGGAGGGTGTTGACCAACTTTGACCCACCCAGGACCTCTAAGACCAATATGACTCCTATGGCTCCAAAGGCCTTACAAAGAATTACAAACTTATTACAAATGCATGTAAATGAATCAAAATGGCCAATGGGCCTTATTACAACTTGGATCCACATTGAAACAAGAAAACCAAACCAAAGCCTTCATTGAGGTAACATAGGGACCCCAGGCGCTCCTGCACTAGACCCCCACTAGCTCACCACCTACAAAGAAGCGTGTGAGGGTGGGGATGGCACTAGGAGTGGCATCGTGGAACCTATGTGGTAGTAGGGTAAAGAAAGTGCATGTACGTGTTACACCTAATGGTCTTGGTGCAAGCGCCAACCTAGCAAAAAGGTGCTCACCAAACTTGAAAAATGTGCCAACCATGAATAAATATTGTCAATAAAATATGTGCCTATAGGAATGTATATGGGCCAACAAAAATAGTAAATCAATGTCAACTAAAACATTAAAAGTACCCTACAGAAAGGTATACAAGTATATGTCAACACATTGAGAGGAAAAATGCCCAACACATGTGCCAATTAAATTGGCAACTAGGTCATAAATAAAGTGCACCTTTCAAATGCGTATGCAGTCGACAACACTAGGTACAAGTCTATAGACCTCAAAATCAATTTTTTTGAAAAAAAATGTCGCTATAATATTTGATAAATTTTTGAGCAAATATTCAAATATAATTTTTGCATGATATTACCAAATAATTTGTAGTTGACAAAAAAATAATTTTTCCATACACTAAATGCTTGAGATTTTTTTGAGACGGACTAGCCTAATTGTTTTGCCTTAGAAATATTTTTCAAAAAAATAGGGAAATTTATAGTCAAAATTTGTTTAATCAACCTTCTAGAGGCAATGACAAGGTCAATATTGGCTAAAGTGCTCCAAAAAACTAGGTACCTCTTAACATTTGTTGACTTTCTAGATTCAACCATGAGTTCAATGAAACCCCAAAATGCTTCCAACAAAATCTTCAAGCCATATGGTAACTCTCAGATTTGGGAAGATGTCTATAATGTTAGAGTTCTAATACCATGTAGGAAAAGATAAGGGACTCCTCAACACACCCAAAATCATTGTAAGACCAAAATAGCTTCCACAAGAGAGAATGACAAGATAACTTGTATAATAAGGATGTATTGATTGAATGGTTGATTATGAAATGTACAATGAGAGGGCCTTGCTTATAAAGGCAATGTGAGAGATAGGATTACACAAGATGTTGACATGTGTCTTAATCATATGTAATGAGACAAATACCCTTGATAGAAACATTAAATGCATGATGAAAACATTAAATGCCTAGATAACTAAAAGAAAATGAGGTGAACATGGCCCCATTATAACTAACATCTAGAATGCCACATAGGACCTAAGTAAACTTAACATGTAAATAGGTTTCCACTAATGAATGATTATAAAATAACCTTATTCACACTAGCAAACCCTAGTTTCATGAACTCATAAATTGCAACCTTAGGTTTCATGGAACATAACATAGTATCATGTGCAGGATTATGGTGGGCCAAATAGGCGCTTAAAGTGGCAATGAAAACTCAAGAAAACAAAGTTAGGCAACTTGACGTAAAAATTTGAATAAGTTATCAACATTATTTAAAAAATATGTAAGAATAGAATCTGTAGCAAATTGAATTTATTTTCTAAGTTACTAGTTGTTTTTTGAAAAAAAAATCTATTTGACAAAAATTTGAAATTTCAATGTAGTAATACTTAAATTTCAAGAAAAAAGATAAGAAGCAGGTGTCAGTCTAACCATCAGAACCACAATCAAATTATAATATTTTTTTATAAGATTTTAGATATAAGTAAAATACTCATGTCTAGATGTGACATATTTTTTTCTAATATTTTTTGAAGTAAATAATGAATTATGATTTTTTTACTATAACTTTTTAGAAATATAAAAACTCATATGTCTGACCACCATAACCTGGTCAAAACTTTATGAACTTATATTGGTCATACAATATAAAAATGAAAGCTACAGGAAACTTAACTTCAACCAATGAAGTAAATGAAATAAACAAAATTATACCTTTCATGATTTACACCTCATTATGTCCCTAACTCCATTGTTCCTGGTTGCAGATCATTTTCTCTCAGACAAGCACTGTAGCTTCCAAGATGGCATATGAAGAATGGAATGATATTTAACTGATACTATGATATGCATATGCAAATGATTTAAGCTAACATGATATTAAGTTATGATAAGAATTCTAAAATTGCTAATTGCTTCAAACTCAAACTCACAGATGCAAGATAAAGACTCCTAGAATGACTATATGATTAGCTATTAGTATATTAGTTTCAAAATGGCTTAGGAGACCTCATTTTTATAGATTTTTTAGTACACAAGCTTAGATGGCAGAGATCAACGGTCATGATCAAATCTTGCAGATTGGATGGCTATGAGCAAGAAGTTGATGGTTGAGAAAAAGGGGGAAGGAGAAGACAAGTGTCACTCATCTCACCCTGATCGAGTTGAAGACTTGAGATGATATAGGATAATTGGAGAAGATATAGGAATGAGAGTACAAGTGGACTCAAGTCCTCCTAAGATATAGGAATGTTGGAGAGAATATAGAAAAAGGTTAGGAAATATGTGTACATAAACAATATTTCATTTATTTTGGAAGTTGGAGATAAGTGGCTAATAAATGATTTTATTTTATTTTATTTTGTTGAATTAATTTAGCCACATGATGGATGAGTTGGCAAAGAAGAAGTGATGTGGAGATGAAAGGTGAGTTGGAAAAGAGATTAAATAATTAAGAAATTATTTAATTAATGAGACTATAGATAGTAGATAGAGGAATAATTAAATATTTATATATTTAATTAATTGATTAGAAGAAAAGGAATATAACAAATTAATTAATAAAATGTTTCAATTAAATTAATTAATATAAGGACATGAAATGAATTAAATAAATTAGTCTTCAAATTAACTATTTAATAGAAGAATAAATATTAAATAAATATTAAATATTTATTTAATTGCTCATAGACAATTTTATGTGTATACATTTTGCCCCTCTTTGAAATAATATTGTGACAACATTGTTTCAAAGATTAAATCAAGTCTCGATAATGTGCCCAATGGAGATAAAAATCCTGATTGTGAGCCCCCTCAGGAGATTGATCATGAAATTGTTTGAAAAGTTTGAATGATTAATCTCTCAATAATTAAAAAGGTCCGTCAATTAAATTCATTTATGAAAAATAAAAAAAATTTCCCCACTTAAAAGCATTAATTACCCTTTCAAATGGTAATTATAAAATTAACCTAGGTTTATTTTTTTAGACAGTTCAAATAATTAGAGGACAACTGAGAGGGGGGCGAGGGGTTGAATCAGTTGTCACCAGATTACCGAAACCTTAAGTATTTAAAAATTTATTACCAGAATACATAAACCGATTACCAAAATAACAGATATACCAATTAAGCACAACCAACAATTAGAGAATAGTTACCATCCACATGACACCAAGATTTGTATGTGGAAAACTAGGTAAAGGGAAAAAACATGGTGGGAAGCCTATCGACAGTCAGATAATACTTTTGCAGTAAGTATGTGATTACAAATTGAGGGGCTTGCACTTGCAATAAGACCAATAGCCTCGAGAACACTGATCATTACAAAAGGAGTTTCAATGACTACATAAGAAATCCAAACTACAATCTTGAAGGAAGAATGAATTGCAATAATAACATCTCCTATGCATGAGTACAATTTCGGTTAAGTTCAATATTCGAGGTCTTAAACCTCTTGCATAAACCCAACTCGATCACCTATGATCAACCAAATCCTCTTCATGAATGATTATTACATTATTTGCTTGCATACCATGATCTACAATGAGATCATACACATATATATACAAACCCTAGACCTTAAACAATTAGGTTGGCCACCCAGATAATAAAACCTATTACATAATTATAAAACATGTTGGCCTAAGGCCAAACCAATATCAGCCAACCCATAAATCATCTCTAAAACACATCAGGAATTCCACCAATGCGTTACATTAAGTTGGTCCATAACCTAGATAGCACCAGACCCAATTTAGGTCCACACACACTAAAGCAATGATTCCAATCAGTCAAGGCCCGAACATAATCACCATCATCATCTTCAACAAAGCTCTATCGGTGAAACCCTCACCGGATCAATAAGCCAGGCTTACCAACATATAAGATAGCATTCGATCACCAAATCAATACCAACTGACGGAACATATATCTGAATAGAATGAATAGCATATCTAAGCCAATTCCATAAGCCAAAGCATATTGGTGTATACTAGATCAACATGATCTTACCAACCAAAAACCAATCATCCTACCAGTACTAATCAGATATCGGTAAACAACCAAAGCATCTAGTGTTGACATCAATGACAAAACATCATCAATTCCATCAAATTGCCAACAATCTCCCCCTTTGGCATTGATGGCAACACAAGGTGTGAAAAACATCCAAGTGCCAAGAAATGTCAAACAAATCTCCCACACAAGAATATAGCAATGAAGTTCTAATTGATACTCTCCTTGTAGATGATATCATAGTTAAGTTCTGTAAATTTCTCCCCCTAATGTATATAACTCCTTAATTTTTTCACATGAATATCTCTCCTAATGCCAAAGATCTAACATAAATATAAAAAAAAAATCATAAACCACTGAATCACAAGAATAACTACTCCCCTTGAGTAGTAGCATCACCACATCAATCCGAAATGAATAATAGCTATGATAATGCATACTGGACTGATGCCAAATAGCATCAATCAGTTTTCTACCATAGGGGAAGAAACCCCTAATCTGTCTATGAGGTACTCAAATAATTCTAAAGGCAAAGGTTTAGTGAAGATGTATGTAATTTTCTCTTTAGTGTTCATATAAACCAATCTAACTTCATTTTCTTCCACCTTTTCTTTCAATAAGTTGTATTTGATAGATATGTAATTTGTCTTAGAATGGAATGCTGGATTCTTTGATATGTCTATAGCAGTAGAGTTATCATAGTGAATAAGTACCGGTTCATTGCAATGCACTTTTATGTTCTTTAACATTTGCTTCATCCATAGAACTTGTGTACAGTTAGTAGCATCAACAACATGCTCAGCTTCAACAGTAGATAAGGAAGTACATGATTATTTCTTGTTGATCCATGAAATAAGTTTCTTTCCAAGAAAGAAATATCCATCGAAAGTGCTCTTCTAGTCATCAACATCACCTTCTCAATCTGCATTTGTATATGCACATAAAGTAAAGTCATCATCTTTACGATACCATAAACCATATTCAAATGTTCCTTGTAAGTACCTAAAAATCCTTTTCACCGCACTCTCATGATTTTCTCTAGGATCACTTTGATATCTTTATGCAATGCAAACTGCATTCATTATATCCGGTCTAGTTTGAGTCAAATATAGAAAACCTCCAATCATAGACTTGTATCTTGTAGGATTTACTGGTGCTATTTCATCTTTCTTTGTCAATTTCTCACTTGTAAGCATAGAAGTGCCAACCGGTTTAGAATTTTCAAGACCAAATTTCTTCAACAACTCCCTAGCATACTTAGTTTGGCAGATGAAAATACCTTTATCAGTCTGAGTAATTTGCAAACCTAAGAAAAATTTCATTTCCCCAATCATAGACATCTCAAATTCAATCTTCATATTATTAGAAAATTCCATGCACAACTTATCCTCACCTCCAAAAATGATGTCATGAACACAGACCTCAATAATCAGTATATCATCATTAGTGACTATAATATAGATTACTGTCAGCATTACCTTTAGTGAAACCAAGTTTTATAAGATATTTTTCCAACCTTGCATACCAAGCTCTAGGTGCCTGTTTCAATCCATATAAGGTTTTCTTTAACCTGCAAATCATGTTTTTATCATTTGATAGTGAAAATCTATCAGGTTGCTCAATATAAACTGTAGACACCTAAAATTGTCCAGTCTAATTAAATAAATATTTTATTTATTTAATTACTTTAGCCAAATTCTTCTATTAATTAAATAAATCTTTATTTATTTAATTAATTCATTTATCCTCTTCTAGCTTTATTTCTCATTTAAATAAATACTTTTATTTATTTAAATTATCATTTTCCTAAATTAAATAAATATTTTATTTATTTAATTGATCCCACTTCCTCTATTAATTAAATGAATCTTTATTTATTTAATTAATTCATTAACCTTTTCTACCCATGACACATGTCATTCATCTCTTAATTCATACACTACCTACCCCCTCTCATTATTTTATTATTTCTTTTACCTACCCTCTAATCATAGCTGACCTCCTTTTATACCTCTCAATCTTATCCCTCCATTTCATATAGTGTCTTCTATATAAGGAGATGCTTCCTTCATTATCAAACCCTAACTAATGACCCAACTACTTGACTACACTAGGCTTTTCATATGCAATCCTACTTGCAACCACATTCCGTTCTTTGTTGAGCTCTTGTGCACACATAAAATCTGAGAGCAAATATATCAAGCAAGATCAATGGAGATAGGAAGAATGGAGATTCAAACCCTATTGGACATGTGATGGTATAATCTTAGTGATTTCATTTGATTTACATTGTCTTAGGTAATCTTCATATGTTATGGTGGATCTTTGTTGTTGTTAGGCTAGGGTTTTTGTGGTTGAATTCATTTAGTCTTCCAATATTGTTATTGTTGTATCCATTTCACTATAAACATTTTGGCACGCTTAGTGGGACTCTTGTCCCTTTTGCATTTAACATCCTTGTTGCAGATATTGTATTTTGAAGTTGCAGATCTGACATTTTCGATGACATTTTGGTATTTTCGCGTTTGCATACTTTCAGATCGCGTTTATGGTTTTCTGCCATGTTTGTGACATCTTGGATCGCATCTACATCCTCGACAATATTTTATTTTTGTAGATTCTGAAAACTGCGTCTGTGTTCTTTAGTCGCGTCTGTGGTGTTTTTAGGCACGTCTGTGTCCAGAAGCCACATCTGTGTTCTGAAACCGTGTCTGTGTTTCACAGAAGTGCATCTACGTCAGAGAGCCACGTCTGTGTATACTTATTTGCATTTTGGATTTTTATTGATTCAAGTTTTTAGTCATTCAGTTTTATTTTTAGATCTGGTTTATTTTGAGCTAACATTTGCAAATCTAGCTAATGAAATTGGTGCAACTTGCCTTGAAAGCAAAATCATTTTGTTGAAGGCTCCTATTTTCACAAATTCTTTTGGATCTAAAATTTACGTAACTTGTGTGCTTGCAGGAAGGGGTGATTATTTACAACAATCCAAACTACTAACAAATCTTTGTTGTAGGACCTTAGCAAGGGTTTTTGGATTTTTTTATTGTGTGCCTTGTTTTCATAGACTAGCAAACACTTCAATTGGTGCACTAAAATTGAATCATTGTCTTTTGTGTCTTGAGCAATAGGCTTTTTTTGTTTCATCTTTAGAGGGCCTGTCTCCCCGTGTGGTCATTAGGACTACTAGTGAGGAGAGAATGACCCAAGTGGTAGCAAAAGAAAAGCCATCTTCTTCCAAACCACTATAAATAATTGTATTCATGGTGAAAACTATGAATAACATGTGTTGATTAGTTCATACCGACACTATGTCTCCCCATAAACCCGTTTGATCAAATTTATTTGATCATTTGTAGGGCGTAACCCCTATCGGCTGGGAGCCTTCTATATTTACAGAGCTGAAAGTGCCGCATGTATGGCCACACAAGTGGATGCCCTTACTAGCACCTTTTTGTTTTAGAAGCCCAAATCCTTCTAGTTGTTGGGGCAAGAGGTCGGACCTCTAGTAGCGGCCCACACACATACGGTTCTTAGTAGAGATACAAAGTTCACCACAGGGAGTTTTCGTGGGGGTTGATGCTTGGCTGACCCGAGAAGTGAGTGCCAAGGGTGGAGCTAGTGAGGTCAAGCATCTAAGTATCTGCTCTGAATAGTGTAGCCTTGGGGGTAAAACCCCATGTGGGATCAACAACTATTGTCTTGGCCAGCCATAAAAATTGTGCTTGACTTATTTTGAACATTCAAAACATTCAAGACCAAACAACAAAACATTGTGTCTTTTGTGTCTTCAAGTGTATGCAAAACATTTTTACAACAAACAACACACTTTCTTTGAGTCATATTTTTGAATCTAGACATTGAGTCCTCATCAACACTGTGTCCTCTTGTCACAAAAAAAAAGTCAAACATTCAGATTTGGTCACAACAAAGCAACTTCACAGATTGAAAAAAATTGCACAAATTTTGTAGAAATGAGTCTGTGTCTGATATAACTACATCTGTGAAGGGCAGAAATGCGTCTGTGTTCCCAGAATCAACATTGCATTGACAAAATCTTAGAAACACGTCTGTGTTAAATAGAACCACGTCTACGTTAGGAAATCATGTCTGTGTAGTATACGGGTGCATCTGTGTTCAAAATTGAAAAACTTTTACAGTCTAGCAAACAAACACAATCAGTTTTGAAATTCTTGAGCTTCTTAGGTTATCTCTTTAGGTTTTCACCTAGCATTCAACCTATCTTTGGGTCTCACAAAGTCCATCATTTCTTTACACCTCACATTACATTCACATTTGTCTAAACTTGAGTCAAAAGGTCACTTGCTTGTCCTCATCTTGCTTTGTCAACACACTACATACAACAACATTTTGTTAAGTGGTCCCTCATCAAGGTCTATCACCTTTGGGTCTCATTTGGTCTTACTTAGAGTCAAGTTCAACTTACCTCATCAAGAGAAACTATCCTCTCTTTGGAAGCCACACCTAATCTACTACATACATACTTGGTCTCACATTTTGGACATTGCAAGTACACCTCAGATTCATTTACATTCCATCCAAACTCTTGGTCTTCAATACTCTTTTCATTTTCATCTAGTCTCAAACATCTTGGTCAATATCTAGTTCATGGTTGAAACCCATTCCCAAAAATCTAGGAGAGAAACTAAAGAGGCTCAAGAGTCCACAAACATGAGTTCCTATGAGTATGACAATGATATCTTTTTCAATTCTAATCATACTACATTACCTGACATGGATGCCTATAGAAACATTCCAAATGTTGAGAACATAAACACTACAAACAACAATGATACACACAAAAACAATATGGACAACTTTTCTATACATTCAGCAGAAGTGGAAGACACCATTATGAATCCTCATTTCAATCGATTGGTTGAGGAAATAATGAGGAGAGATAGACAATACTTCCTACAAGTGATGGCACAAAGTGGAGCTAAGATACCTCATGATTTTGACATGTCTCAAATAATGGAAAATCGACCTTTGCAACAAACTCACTCCAACATGGATCAAAGGAGGCCTAATAGTGGAGGCAATAGAGGACCACATATGGTGCTTAAATCACCATCATCTTTGTTTCAAAAACCAGAGGTCCCATACACACATGGCCAAGCATATGATACTCACCTTCGCAGACCATTATGGAAGTCTTATGCAGAAAAATATGCTCAATTACATACCAATGCTAAGGATCAATCACCAAAGCAATTGGATATCCAAAGGCATGCTCAAAATTTGGACACAAGGAAACCCCTCGTCAAATTTGGCAGCAACACATTAGAACATGACATGCCTGTAGAGTATGGTATACATGGACAAAGCAGATATTTCGTTCCTCAACATGAATCTAAAACAAGTGGTCCATATACGCAGCATCATTATAGACCTCCTCCATATGAACATGTGTATGATCAATATCATCCATATATGCAACATGCTCCTCCTCCAATTGGGGCCTCAAGCATGGGGTAGGGTCCAAGAAGTTGATCTCCACCTAAGAGCAATTTGGAGCAACAAATCAGGGACTTACAAAAGAAAATGGAGGACATAAATACACCAAAGCCAACATACACAATGAGAGACATATGTCCTTATCCATTTGAAAAGAGCATTCCAATGCCTCCTTTTCCTACACACTTTGTGACACCTAGGTTTGATAAGTATAGAGGAAAAGGGGATCCTAAGGCACACATAAGACAATTTTTCATAGCTTGCATTGAGGTAGCAGTAGAAGAGACATATTTGATGAGATTATTCCCACATAGCTTAGGTGATCAAGCTATGGAATGGTTCTCCCAACTTCCACCTATAATTAAGTCTTGGGGTGATCTAGCAGAGGCATTTATCCAACATTTCTCATACAACATAGAGACAGCCATATCAGTCACTACTTTGTGCAACACCAAGCAAAAAGATGGAGAGTCTTTTGCATCATTTTTACAAAGATGGAGAAATCTAGCCAGCAGATGCTCTTGTGAAATTCCACAAAAACAAATGGTAGAGATGTTCACTCAAAATGTTAACAAAGACATTGGCTATGGTCTAAGGAAATCTTGTTTGTCCACCTTCAAGGACGTCATTGAAAAAGGCTTAGCAACAGAGAAGGTCCTAATTGAACAAGGAGTCATTAAGATATTCAAGGAAAACAAAGAGGACTTTAAAGGAAAAGATAAGCCAAGATTTTGGAATAAAAACAAGAACACAGTCAATGATGGTGTTGTTGATGCCAATACAGTGACCCAAATTCATTTTTTCGGGATCAAGTTCTACAAACAATCAAGTGAACACTCAAACAACTTCTAGATCATGAAGGAAGTATACTCCATTGGGAGAACCACTTGAGTCAGTCTTCAAGAAGCTAGTGGCAAATAAAGTAATCACAATTCCAGATTTTCCTCCATATGAGCCAAAGGTTAAACCAAATTGGTGGAATGATGATGAGTATTGCGAATTCCATAAGAGCAAGGGTCATAAGACAGGAAATTGTCATCGACTGAAGAACATCATACAAGATATCATTGATAGAAGTGACATTGAGATTGAAGGACACTCATCCAATCAAGAACATGAGATGTTTAAGGAACCATTCCCAAAGCATGACAAGGGAAAAGCTAAAGCCACAGATGACCAAACCAACTATACTAGAGCATCTTATAACTATGATTCAACCATCAATCACATTTCAATGGATAATTATGTCTCTACCATTATCATCAAGGACAAAAACCCTGAGAATTCTACCCAGAGACCCAAGATTGTCCTAAAAGGAATTGGATCTTCTTTCGAACCTACCTCTGAATGTCATGTTACAACCCGTCAAGGTAAATTCACTTTGCAAGGTGCTCCAGCTAAAAATACCACTTCTTCATCAACCAAGCCTAAGTATGACCTTGTAGAATAGTTAGGAAAAACACCTGCGCTCATCTCCATCCTTGAGCTCTTACGCATATCCCCCGCACATAAAGCCATTCTTGATAAAACTTTGAGAGACACTACCATCCCTACTGATCTAAACATGGACCAATTTCAAGCCATGGTGGGATACCTTTCCATTCCACACTCTCTTACATTCATAGAAGCTGATGACGCCTATGTAAGTCAGCCACATAATGCACCATTACACATTGAAGCCTTCATACACAAGCATCGCATAAAATGAGTCCTGATAGATGGAGGAGCAGGTCTAAACATTTGTACATTGAGCACTATTAAACAATTGGGATATTCCGACAAAGCTGTGAATTCTACAAATAAAATCACCATCAAAGCATATGATGATGAAGAGCATTCATCCAAAGGCGCAGTCACCTTACCTCTCAGAGTTGGGCCAGTTACGAAGGACGTGGTTTGTCAAGTCCTAGATCTTGATCTCACATACAACATATTGCTAGGATGTCCTTGGATTCATGAAATGAGGGCGGTCCCATCTAAATATCACCAATGCGTCAAGTTTCCTCACAATGGAGTTGAAATAATAGTTAATGGACATCCTAATCTATTCATATATTGCAATAACTTGAGACCAAAAATTGAGACCATCATTCCTAGTAATCACGAAGCTGTTCCTTCTTCTGCGTACATTGATCCTAAGTCATTAAAACCTTCAACATCAAAACAAGGTGAACTTAAGGGCAAATTCCAGGACAAAGGCATGGGTGAATACACTTTGAATCAGACCATGTACTTACAACAAGTGATGAATTCACCAAAAGAATATGGATGACCACATCCTACTAAGTGAGTATCTATCATTACACTTGAATGGGATCCTACAATCTTCCAAAAATGGGGTGAACTAGAAGAGGAAGACTTATACAAAATGCTTTACAAAGACCTTGTAATGATACACAAGATCACATCAGTTTACCATGTGAAAAGTATGGCAAAGGGTTCAAGATTCTACAAAAATATGGGTATGATGGAAAAAGTCCTCTTGGGTTAAGAAAGGAAGGCATCAGTGAACCTTTACAACCTGAATTGAAATTCAAAAAAGAATGCTCCAAAGGACTTGGTTTTGTGACTCAAAAGATAGAAGAAGCATTACAAATCAAAGATGCCAAAATTCAACAAGAGAATCATTATTCCATAGACTCCAATGAATGGGAATGGGGTTCAGACAAATCCTATAGTGACTATGAGCTCACCAAGACATTCAGAGAGACAGATGAACCCACAAAAGAAGAGGAATTTTATCAAAGATTCAAAGTTGGTCAAGAAACAACTCCAAAGGAACCCATACAGTCTTTGTCTCTAGGTTCTAGGTTGAAATCACATAGAATGAGAACACCTGTCCAAGAATGTGCTACTATTGATGATAATTTGGATTCGTTCATGATCAAGACTGATGAGAAGAGTGCCAATGATGACCTTGATAATTACCTCGACATACCTGAATATAATTGCATCTTCACTCTTAGCCCCGCTAACTTCAAAGACATTAAAGGCCTTCCCCTCATTCATCACCAACTCATTGACTGGGATCATCAAGGACCTGCATAGCTTGACACATTCCAAAATGATGAAGCTTTTATTGACTATCTTGGCATATGAGATGATCTTCCCCCTGGGGACCATAAAGTGGGATACACTATAGAACTCAATAGTGTGGCATATTTCGGTGAGGGTCTCGGGCCTTCTAGTCACAAAAATATAAAAATAAAAACAAACCAAGGGTCTTATGGCGAAAACCACACTGTGGCATTGTCTGATCCCAAAAATGTAAAAAGAAAGGACGTATCTGAGGGCGAAAACCTCTCTGAGGCACTCGAAGATGGAAGGCTCGACATTCTTCCAGCATCATATGAGGAAAAGTCATCCATGTTGGTAGAGGAGACTATGAAAACAAATATTGGTATGGAAGAGGTTCCACACAACATATTCCTGGCCCAATCTTTGATGGAGTCAGAGAGGTCAAAATTCATAAGTTTCTTCAAAGAACAACAAATCAACTTTGCATGGTCATATGCTGATATGCCTGGATTGGATCTGGATTTGGTAATGCATCATTTGACAGTTAAACCGGGGGCAAAACCAGTGAAACAGAAATTAAGAAAGATGCATCCACAAGTGGCATTACTAGTCAAAGTAGAACTTGAGAAATTATTGGATGTCAGATTCATACGCCCAATTGATTATCCTGAATGGATCTCTAACTTAGTGCCTATTAGTAAACCAGATCGAAGTATCAAAATATGTATAGATTTTAGAGACATCAACAAAGCTTGTCCTAAGGATGATTTTCCATTACCAAATATTGACTTGATTGTTGATCTCACAGTAGGTCATGCGATGTTATCTTTGATGGATGGATTCTCTGGTTATAATCAAATAAAGATCACGTCTGAGGATCAACACAAAATGACATTTACTTGTCCTTGGGGAACCTTCTGCTGGAATGTCATGCCCTTCGGGTTAAAAAATGCAGGCACTACATATCAAAGAGCCATGACTACTATCTTTCATGACCTCATGCATGTTACTATGGAAGATTATGTTGATGACCTCTTGGGAAAATAAATAGATAGAGATACACATTTGGACATACTTTCAGTCATCTTTGATTGGTTGGAAAAATATAAAGTAAGATTAAACCCCAAGAAATGTGTCTTTGGAGTAACCTCCGGGAAGCTCCTAGGATTCATTGTCTCAAAGAGAGGAATCAAAGAAGATCCGGAAAAATTCAAGGCCATCCTAGAGATGCAACCACCATGAAACATCAGTCAACTTCGGTCTTTACAAGGGAGACTTCAGTCCATACGAAGATTCATAGCACAACTTGTAGATAAATGTAATCCCTTTCAGCACTTGCTGCATAAAAGCATCAAATTCAAATGGGATGATAATTGTCAATAGGATTTCCAGATACTCAAAGATTATCTTCTGAATCTACCAGTTTTGATGCCACCAATTCTAGATCACCCTTTATTACTATACATATCAACTACTTCAACAGCACTGGGGGCACTCTTAGCACAACAAGTTGCCGAGGGCAAAGAAAAGGCAGTATATTACATCAGTCGCACATTGGTGGGATATGAGCTAAACTACACACCAATTGAGCGTGCATGTCTCGCCGTGGTCTTTGCTTCATAAAAATTATGACATTACATGCTAACTCATAAGACTAAGTTGGTTGCAAGGATCGATCCGTTGAAATACCTTCTCAATAAAGCAACACTTACTGGGCGACTAGCCAAATGGGTGATGCTCTTGAGTGAATTCAACATCGAGTATGTGGATAGAAAAGAAATAAAAGGAAAAGCTATCATAGATCAGTTAGTGGATGCTCCCATGATAGATGATGTTCCTCTAATTTCAGAATTTCCAGATGAATCCATTTTAACAGTGTCACATGCAAAACCATGGCAACTATACTTTGATGGCTCACACACACAGCATGGGGCAGGAGCTGGCATCCTCTTTATAACTCCTCAAGGGTATTCCATACCAAAATCATACCGCTTATCATTTCCTTGCACTAATAACATAGCAGAATATGAGGCATTAACAACTGGATTATGAATAGCAGTTCAGTGGAAGATCCAGGAACTTCGTGTTTTGGGGGACTCTCAACTTGTAATCCGTCAAGCAACTGATGATTACCAAACAAAGGATGAGAAATTAATACCTTACAAAAGAATGGTGGATGACCTAAAACAACATTTCACAAAGATAGACTTTGAGCAGATACCAAGAGAGCAGAATCGAGCCGCAGATGCCATGGCTACAATCGCTTCACTGATCGATCTACCTCCGAATGAGACCCACTATGAGTTCTTGGTGGATAACCTTTTAGTTCATTCATATGAAATCACTCCTAATGAGACAATATGTGTCATCGATCCTGAGTCCCAGTTATATGGTTCCATTTTTACATACCTTCATGACAATACCCTGCCTCCTGATCTATCCAATAACCAACGTCGCACTTTCATTTGCCAATCTTCTCGGTACATCATTTTAGCTAATATCCTATATCATTGATGTCTAGATGGCACTCTTCTCAGATGTTTGGAAAGAAACAAAGCTTAGATTGCATTACGTGAAGTACATGAAGGGCTATGTGGTCCACAATCTAGTGGTCCTACCTTAGCCAAGAAACTCATCAGGACTGGATATTACTGGCCCGGTATGGAAAAAGACTCATATCAGTTTGCCAGAAAATGTAAGCAATGTCAACTTCATGGAGACCTCATCCATGCACCAGCACAAGAACTTCAACCGATTGTGACTCCTTGGCCTTTTTGTTAGTGGGGACTCGATCTCATAGGCAAGATTCACCCTCCATCCTCCAACAGTCATAAATTCATTATCACTGCCACAAAGTATTTCACAAAATGGATCGAAGATGTGCCTCTCATGCAAGTCACTGGAAAACAAATTGCTACGTTCATTCTCAACTATATCATTTGTCGATACAGTATTCTTGTTTCCATTATCACCAATAATGGGCGTCCCTTCAAAAATAAAGATGTTCATGAACTCTGTGACCATTTCCATATTACCCATCATTTCTCCACACCATATTACCCCCAAGGTAATGGTCAAGCTGAGGCATCTAATAAAACAATCCTTAAAATCTTAAAAAAGACAGTCGATGATGCTGCCCGTAATTGGCATATCCAACTTAATCCCGCACTTTGGGCCTACCGCACAAGTGTCCGCACACCTATAGGAGCTACACCCTATTCACTTGTCTACAGTGCTGAAGCTATCTTGCCTATTGAGGTTGAGCTACCCTCTTTACAATTCTCTTTGCAAAACATTATCAGTGATGAAGAATACAGGGTCTCTCGCTTACAAGAACTTGAACTATTGGATGAAGGAAGACAAACTACTTTTAATCATCTCAAGGCTTATCAACAATGAATGAGTCGCAGCTACAATCACAAAGTCAAGCCTCGCACATTTGAGGTAGGTGATTTGGTTCTCAGAGAAAACCCCAAAAATCAGCAAGACAGAGAGAAGAAGGGCAAGTTTGAACCAAACTGGCTTGGTCCTTACATCATTACAGCAACATATGGATTTGGTGCATATCAACTCTCAACCATAGAGGGCGAACCTTTGGAGGATCCTATCAATAGCATACACCTTCTCAAGTTCTACACATAGCTCTCTGGAATATCCTAATTCAAAAATACAAAAAAAAATCAAAAATTTCAAAAATACAAAAAAATCGTAAAGCAAAAAAATCGTTAGTTGGTGAAAACCTAGCAAACAGGCGCCTTGTGACACAAAAAACATTGAAAAAATTGAAAAAAGTAAAGAGAAATAATTTCATCCAACGGTGAAAACCACTTTGGTGGCACCCTGGGCAAGTACCATGGTGAAAACCGGGCCACCGGTGCCATGCGTAGAGACATTTCTCCTCTCTCCTTCAGGATTCACTTTCATCCTTCACTTTGCACACACTCACAGCCTATCCATTCATAATAAACTTACACATTCCCATCATGGCTTGTTATTGATCTACCTAAGATTGGTTAGCCATTCATAATAAACCTCCCTTTTCACCCCTTTCCATTCATAATAAATCAAACTCCTATCTGTGGCTAAGACAAATCCTACATCTAGTGATGGGTGTGGAACTGAGAACATCACATGTTTCAAGGAGTATAGTTTCTTCTACTTTTTTTCAGTTTATTCACGCACAATCCACAATAAAACAGCACTTGCATTGCCAATCCGCAATCAAGTTCTGTCTTCTCTGCAATAAAGTATCAGTTTCATGGATTCAGTCAATTTCAGATGAGACATAGCAACAATGGGCTTCAACAAATCAAATCTTTTAGCAGACTCAGACAACATATGGTTCAGTGTTATCTATCCATTTTGTGAAAGTAAACATTGTGACCACAATCAACTAGACTTATACAAGTGACAAGAGACACTAAACTTGAGGACTACAGTGGATGTTGATGTCGAGTCTTGGTTTTCTTTTGGTTTTATCTTTCTAGTGACATGTCTTTTAGCTTTTCTGGGATGTCTTTGACTAGAGATTCTATCTCCAAGATGTCTTTGACTAGAAAGGCGAGGATGGGGTATCATCACCTATTTTTCTTTTGCTGTCTGTGGATTATCTCTTAGTAATGCTATGACTTGTCCAAGGATATGAGGACACTGTGAGTCTAGAATGAACTGGGGCATTCCTTGTTTGTGACTATCTTATCTCCATGCAAATGGGTACAATGACTTTCTGGGTCGAACATATGTCTTGATTGTCATAACCTACTTGCCATAATAAAGCTCAATGATGATAACGTAGAAGAAGCTCTTTCACTTTCATATCTTCTATCTTTCATCCCCTTTTCTTGATTGACTTCCATCATCCTTCTCAAGTCTATATAGCTTGCTATCACATGACTGAGTATAATGACACACCAAAAAACATTTGCATCTCATGTAGTTTCACCTACATTACCACATATAAGCAATTTATACATACATATAGATATCACAATTGCATCACATCCTGCATACCACACATATTAGCACATCTTACATTTTTCTCATGTAAATAGTTCTTTTGCATTATCATATTTATTTGCATTTCATACATTCACATTTGCATTTGCATAACATATTTAAAACATAAAAGAATGAAAAATATTGCATTTCATCATGTACATATTTGCATCCATATCATAATCCATCACATAGAAACAGACACCATGAAACATCTCATCATATAGGTACACATGCATATAGCTGCCACAAAAATGAATCATCTCATATATATATATATATATATATATATATATATATATAAAGTGTCATGATACAATGATGTCAAAATCATATGGCTACAATCACCCGCAGGTGTCTACATCATCATATGAAAATGGCACAATACTGATACATAGGGAGCCCTCTATGGCTATGATGAACTCCCTCCCTCGGAGTCGCCTAGCCTCAATGGAATATGAGCCCTAGAAGGACCTGCCTCAGGATCATCTCTCCTGTCCCCTCTATCTGGTGGTGGTGGAGGACCCATAACCACACCACTAGATGCCTATCTCTTCTGGCTCCCTCCCATAGTTGTCGCTATCCACGATGTTCTATGGAAACTCCTTGCCTGCTGATTTGGTGGCACTGCACCATAATATAGATCCTGCCAGTAGCCTATCTCCTCTCCTGCTCATAGGACATAGGCATATCCAGCCCCTGTGTCCTCTATCACCTGCCTCCTAGCCTTTGTGTAGCACTGAATGGCCTGGTCCCGCTCTCGCTTAGTATCTTTGAGCTATCTCCTCAATTGATCCCTCTCCCTCTCTAGCTCCTAGATCTCATTTGCCTATCCCTGGCAGATCTCCCTCAGCTCAACTAGCTCATCCTCCTTTGCCTCAGCCCCCTGTGCCTCTTCCTATGGCTCCCCCTATATGGGTGCCTGTCCCTATGCCTGTGCCTGTACTGATGGCTATACTTGTACCTTCCTTTGTCCCTATCCCTACACCTATCTGGGACCCTGTACTGCTGGCACCTGTAGCGGCAATCCATCGCGACCCCTCACAATCTGAGCCTATTTGTCCTCTCCACCCTCCCTCTGTGGCGCCACCCTCCTCTCTCCAACTACACCCCACCTCCTCCATCGGCCTCTCCCCCCATCATCTCCATCATCATCACCATCCCCACCACCATCTCTGTCTAGTGGCTCTCCTGGATCTATCAGACATGGGAATGGATGCTCGACCCAATACGCTGTGTACTCTGCATCCATGCTGGCATCCTTGATCTCTGGCCACATGTCCTAGGGTAAGGGCATCATCTCCACTAACTATGTAATAGCCTGATCATATGATAGCAATGGCCCAAAGTGCACCTAATCCCTAACCATCTACGCGTACATACCAGAACCCCGTGGCATCCGCTGGATCCTACCAAACTACTTGCCCACCCTGTCAACCAGCTACCTCTCCAGTACATAGGGCATCCGCCTAATCAGATACCTGCTTCAGAAGGTGTAGGGTAGCTCTACTGCATCATCCTCCCACTACTCTCATCCCAGGTATGGCCTCCATATAACCATATCAATCTCATCTATAGCCCACTGCCAGTACTCCAACCTGCCAATCCGTGGCTGCAAGGTGATCATATCGTACAAATGCACAAAACTACTTCCATGGCCCCTGCCCCTGAAGTGTATTGGCCATGTCACTGGCAGATGCTCATATGCCCACACCTATAGCAATGTCACTCCGCAGCCCAATCCCATTGATCCGTGGTACACAAACTGATGCAACTCATAATATAAATGTGCCAACATGCATGGTCCCCAGGCATATCTGGTGTGCTGAGTAACTAGTGTCTCCAGTGCACCTCCCCAGCCCACAACCAACCCTCATGTCACTCTGTCTGAACACAAGAACCCACTAATCACTCCTCCCAGTACTGCTAGTAGCACTAACCCTGTCACTGCCATGGTATCCCAAGCAACATGTCCAGCCCTCATCTCCAATGTCGGATCCTGGAACACTCATCTTAGGGCATCCCTGTCTTCATCTTGATCGTAAGGAATCAGCTCCCCATTGATTGGTATCCATAGAATCCTATATACATCCTCCAGGGTGACTATCATCTCACCCATTGGCAAATGGAACGTGCAAGTCTCAGAGTGCCATCTCTCCGCTAGTGCAGTCAACAATCTCATGTTCGCCCAAAACTTAGGCACATACAAAATATGTCTCAATCCCATAGCCTCAATCGCAACTCGATCCTCAAATGTCAACTCAGGTTGCAACCTCTGAGTTGATGGGAATCTCTCTCGTGACTCTAGCATAGGTAGATACTCCTGCAGTCAATCAAATCAATCACGTTAGTCATAGTGGCATTCCTTGTTCATCACAAAATGCTACTTTTTTATCTAAGTGCATATGGTACTCTATCCTAGTGACACTCACTATTCATCATAAAGTGTTGCTTCTATCCTAGTGACACTCACTGTTCATCACAAAGTGTTGCTTCTATCCTAGTGGTACTCCCCGTTCATCACAAAGTACTACGTGTTTGGCACTCCCTGTTCATCACAAAGTGCTGCTCACATTTTGCACTCACTGTTCATCACAAAGTGCTGCTCATATATTAGTACTCCCTGTTCATCACAAAGTACTATGTCTTGGTACTCACTGTTCATCACAAAGTGCCTTTGATTTATCCTATCCTAGGGCCTCTGCTTGAGTGAAGCCTCTTGAGTAGTTTCCTAATTGGCAATGTATGTTCTATCACAGAATTGTCAATCCTCGCCCTATTTGCTATCCTAGTCTTCCCTAGAGGACCTGCTTGAGTGTATCCTCTTAGCAGATTATCCAATCGACAGTGTATGTTCATCACAGAACTGTCGATTTGACCTAGAAGACACAAATTCACGTTTTTAGACACAAACGCGCTTTCATGACATAAACGCGCTTATAGATTGCATAGACGTGCCTGCTCTGCACAGACGAGCCTGAAAAACATAGACATACCTATGCTCTACATAGACGTGCCTCCCTTACACAAACATGCTTGAATTTCACAGATGTGCCTGCATGACACAGACATGACCGCATTCTGCACAGACGCTTTTCCTAACATAGACGCACCTGGCACCAATGCAAACGCACCTGGCACCAATGCATACGCGTCTGGACATTTTTGACATTTTTTGGAACCTACCCTAGAGCGCATTTATTACCCTATCTAGCATGCATTAATGACAACATTAATACAACAAAGTACAAGGAGGTTTTATGGTACTTATCAGCTCTCCTACCTCTGTTATCCTCGGAAATTAGCGAACACAATCGAATCTGTGAATCATTGCCATCGTTGTTGACTGCTGCTGCTCTATCTCGCTCTGCAATCTGATCTCTTGAAGGTGTAGATGACAATGAGGATGTTTTCCCCTCGTGGTCTATTTTATAGACTACCCTAGCCCTCGTTTCCTGAGTCAGTCTTCATTATCCTGTGACTCTGTCACTTTATCTGGTCAGTCCATTCTAGCCATTCTTTCTTATCGAGAGATTGCCTGTGATCTTTCCAGACATTTTCATCCAATCTCTCGAGGGGGCATATCATTCCCATCTTGGGGCAACTCTATATCAGTTCATCTTATCTTCTTTGAAACAACACGACAAGCTGCATTGTTTCAAAGAGGGGCAAAATGTAGACACCTAAAATTGTTCAGTCTAATTAAATAAATATTTTATTTATTTAATTACTTTAGCCAAATTCTTCTATTAATTAAATAAATCTTTATTTATTTAATTAATTCATTTATCCTCTTCTAGCTTTATTTCTCATTTAAATAAATACTTTTATTTATTTAAATTATCATTTTCCTAAATTAAATAAATATTTTATTTATTTAATTGATCCCACTTCCTCTATTAATTAAATGAATCTTTATTTATTTAATTAATTCATTAACCTTTTCTACCCATGACACATGTCATTCATCTCTTAATTCATACACTACCTACCCCCTCTCATTATTTTATTATTTCTTTTACCTACCCTCTAATCATAGCCGACCTCCTTTTACACCTCTCAATCTTATCCCTCCCTTTCATATAGTGTCTTCTATATAAGGAGATGCTTCCTTCATTATCAAACCCTAACTAATGACCCAACTACTTGACTACACTAGGCTTTTCATATGCAATCCTACTTGCAACCACATTCCATTTTTTGTTCAGCTCTTGTGCACACATAAAATCTGAGAGCAAATATATCAAGCAAGATCAATGGAGATAGGAAGAATGGAGATTCAAACCCTATTGGACATGTGATGGTATAATCTTTGTGATTTCATTTGATTTGCATTGTCTTAGGTAATCTTCATATGTTATGGTGGATATTTGTTGTTGTTAGGATAGGATTTTTGTGGTTGAATTCATTTAGTCTTCCAATATTGTTATTGTTGTATCCATTTCACTGTAAACATAAACTTCCTCATCAAGATCCTCATTTAGAAAAGCACACTTGACATCCATCTGATAAACCTTGCAGTTTTTATGTGCAACATAGGAAAGAAATAATCTTACAACTTCAATCCTAGCTACTGGTGCAAAGGTTTCATCATAATCAATTCCTTCCTTCTGAGAATATCCTTTACAAACCAATCTAGCTTTATTCCTCACAACTTGTCCAACTTCATTTAGTTTATTCCTAAAAACCCATTTAGTTCCAATTACATTCTTATTTTTAGGTCGGGGAACTAAAATCCATATGTTATTCTTTTCTATCTGATCTTCCATGGCTTTCATCCAACATTCATCTTTACATGCTTCAGTTACTGATACTAGTTCAACTTGAGAGATTAAACATACCTCATTAGCTGCCAATATTCTTTTTGTCATCACTCCTTTGTTCTTATCCCTAATGATCTAATCTTCTGAATGATTCAACCTTACATACCTAGGAGTCTTCCGATTCTTTGTTCCTCTTCCCTAATCTTCAATTACTTTTGAATTTTCTGATACTGTCAAAGTAACTGGTTTAGCATTTTGTTCTGGTAAAGGTGTTACTGGTTCAGTTATGATCATTTCCACTATTGGTTTTTGCTCATAAGTTCTGATTTGACTTCTATTCTTCTCATCCACCTTGACATTAGTGTTTTCCATTATTCTCTGTAATCTTTTGTTATAACATCTATATGCTTTGATTTCATTAAAATAACCAAGAAATATTCTTTTATCACATCTAGGATCAAACATGCCAATGAAATCATCTCTTTTGATATAATATTTACTACCAAATATTCTAAAGTACTTAACTGTAGGTGTATTTCCAAACCATAGCTCATAAGGTGTCTTACCGATTTCTCCTTTGATATTAACTCTGTTGAATGTATAAACCATTGTGCTCACCGCTTCTCTCCAATAGATATGAGGTATATTAGCTTCCATCATCATGGTTCTAGTAGCATCCAAGATAGTTTGTTCTTTCTTTCCACAACTCCATTTTGTTGAGGTGTTCGAGGAGCAGGAAATTGTCTCCTTATGCCATGCTTCTCACAAAAGTTATTAAACTCACCGGATGTGAATTCTCCACCATGATATGAGCTTAGGCACTTAATCTTCAATCCTCTCTTAGTTTCAACCTTATCTTTAAATATTTTAAACTTTTCAAAAGCCTCAGATTTCTCCCTTAGAAAAGTAACCCACACCATTCTAGAATAATCATCAATGATTAGCATAAAATATCTATCACCCTGAAAATTTTTGATTCTAGTAGGACCACACAAATAAGTATGAATAATATCAAGAACATCATTAGATTTGTCCTATATACTCTTAAAAGAGGTTTTGACATGCTTTCCCATTTGACATTCTTTATATACTAGATTATAGGGCTTAACAATATTAGGTATATCTCTAACTGCCTTAGTTGAACTGATCTTTACCATGCAGTCAAAATTCACATGACATAGCCTTTTATGCCAAAGACAACTCTCATCAGTTTGTGAAATCAAACATTCCTTCTCACTGGAATTCAAATGAAATATATTACCATCTATTTGAGTACCGGTAGCAATCTCCAATCTAGATCTATTAATGATCTTACATTTTCCATCCTTGAATTGTAATTGAAATCCCTTATCCACCAACTAACCTACACTCAAAAGATTATGCCTTAAGCCTTCAACATAATAAATATTATCAGTATTGTGCTTACCATCTAATGATATAGTTCCTCTTCCTTTGATCATGCATGCTTTTTCATCTCCAAATCTAACCATACCACCATCCAATTCTTGCAAAGATAGAAACTTCATTTTATCTCCAGTCATATAATGTGAACATCCACTGTCAATTACCCATTCATCCTTATCTTCAATTTTAGCAGCAAGGGCCTTTTCTTCAAGTAGATTCCCTTCCAGTACCAGATCATCTTCCTTGATAACCAGGAAAACCCATTCCTTTCCATTGTCGAAACTACTATCAGAGTCTTGTGTTGGTTCATCATTAGAATCAATCACACCTTCCTCATCAACAAAGTAACATGATTTATCTTTGTTTCTCTTGTACTTATGCTTGTTCTGATATTCAAGGTTAAGCTTAAAATATCTTCTATCTCTTTCTTCAAATCTTGAATTCTTTTTAGGACATATAGATGCAAAATGACCTATCTTAATACATGCAAAACATTTAAAGGGTGATTTTCCTTCATACTTACTTCCTACCAATCCTTTAGGTACTCTTCTAGCAAATAGGGCTTCAAGTTGCTCAAATTCTTCATCTTCCCTCTTCATAGCTTCCAATTCATTTGCATACAAAGATTTCCAAACTTTCTTGTCGGTTGATGATGTAAATGCATGAAAAGCAAGTTTAGACTTCACAACTCCAGAAGGTCCAAATTCGTTAAGCTCAAAAGTAGATAATTTCCCAACCAAAGTATCCCTATTGACAGAATTATTTGCCATTGTTCTCAATTCATTAATTGTAGTAGCCTTCATCTTATAAGCCGGTGGTAAAGCTCTTAGAACTTTAGAAACTATTTCATCTTTACTCAAAGATCCACCATAACATTGAATTCCCATGAAATTTTCATTTACCCTTTCCATAAATGTAGTAATCCTTTCATCTTCTCCCATCTTCAAATTTTCATATCTCACCCAGTAACCATCAAGTTTAGCAATCTTAATAGTAGGGTCACATTAATTTAGAGTCTCCAACTTGTCCCATATTGCTTTTGTTGTTGATTTGTCAGTAAATCCCATTATTTTCTTATCAAAAAGTGCACACAAGAGGTCTTCTCTGGCTCTACAATCATTCTCAATATCCTTATCCAAGTTTACTGAATGAGGATTGTTAGATGCCAGATTAAAAGGGGTTACACCATTCTCAGTGATCTCCCAGATTTCCTTACCAAGACATCTCAGATGAGTCTCCATCTAAATATTCCATACTCTATAATTTAATCCATCAACCCTAGGAATTTCTCTCCAAAAGATAATTGCATATGAACTTGAACTGTTAGATGTCATAGGATCTTCCTCAAGCATTTAAGCTTCCAAAGAGAGGACCAAAGCTCTGATACCAGTTGTTAGACAATTCAAATAATCAGAGGACAACTGAGAGGAGGGGGGTGAATCAATTGTCACCAAATTACCAGAACCTTAAGCATTTAAAACTTTATTACCAGAACACATAAACCAATTATTAAAATAATAGATATGCCAATTAAGTACAACCAACAATTAGAGAATAGTTACCATCCACATGACACCAATATTTGTACATGGAAAACCTAATAAAGAGAAAAATGACGGTGGGAAGCCTACCCATAGTCAGATAATACTTCTGCAGTAAGTGTGTGATTACAAATTGAGGGGCTTGCACTTGTAGGAAGGCCAATAGCTTGGAGCACACTACTCATTACAAAAGGAGTCTCACTAACTACATAAAAAATCCATACTACAATCCATAAGGAATAATGAACTACAATAATAGAATCTCCTATGCCTGAGTATAGTTCTAATTAAGCTCAACATTGGAGGTCTTAAACCTCTTGCATGAACACAACTCAATCACCTATGGTCAACCAAATCCTCTCCATGAATTATTATTACATTATTTTCTTGCATACCATGATCTACAATGAGATTATACACATATATATACAAACCCTAGACCTTAAATAATTAGGTTGGCCACCCAGACAATAAAACCTATTACATAATTATAAAACATGTTGTTATGAGGAAAAACCAATATCATCCAACCCATAAATCATCCCAGAAACACATCGAGAAGTTCAACAACATGTTACATTAAGTTGGTCCATAACCTAGATAGCACCAGACCCAATTTAGGTCCACACATGCTAAATAAATGATTCTAATCAGTCAAGGCTCAAACACGATCACCATCAACATTCTGAATCCCTTCTAGAAGCTGCACCAACACCACTTATGCATAATATCAAAAGGTCTTCAACAAAGCTCTATCGTTGAAACCCTCACTAGATCAATTGTTAGGATTAATGATAGTCCCAAAGATACTGAGAGGGGGGGGTGAATCAGTATCTAACCGGTTAGCAGAATATTTAACCTTATTAAGAACTTTGCATTCCAAAATAGTGTACCAGTAAATAAGAATTAATGCAGTAAACAGAAACAATAAAGACAACATAGAAAACACACCATAACACAAGATGTTTAACGAGGAAACCCAGTGTGGGAAAAACCTCGGTGGGATTTGTGACCCACAATATTCACTCACTGGAAAATGAATAAATATTACCTACAATGAGGGGCCTACACATGCAAGAAGGCCAGCTACCTAGAGCTCACTGCTCAATAAGAGTCTCATTGACTACAAAAGTGGATTATGAAATCCAATACAATGTACTGCTTCAAAGTAGCATCAACTATGCCAGGTTCAATACCAGTTTAAGCTCATTCTATAACCAAAACCTTTGTTGTCAACTTATATCTCCTTATACAAAAATATTATCCCTTCTTGTTATCCTTCTACCATACTTCTTACTCAAAATGACCTATAAAATCTCATACATATATATGAGTCTTTTTACAATATGCCATGTCGGCTTTATAAAAGATAATTACATTAAATACAATAAACAAAAGTTTATTCCCTATCGGCTGGAGTGTCGGTATGCATTGTTGCCGTTGCCGATGAAGTGTCTGCTAGTGTATGTAGATGTCTATGTTGGTGTTGGTGCCTGTCGATGGTTTTACCAGATGAATGCCATAAGGTTGCTAGAAGGTTGCCATCAATGACAACACCATCATTTCTCATTAGAGTGTAGAATGCCAACATCAATAAACCAGGCTTACCAACATATAAGATAGCATTCTATCACCAAATCAATACCAACTGACTGAACATAAATGTAGTACCCCTCCTCGTTTGAACTTATTAGACTCATATTTTATTATTATTTACTTTCAGTGGATACATTACCATGATGTGTTATTCAGACTTATATGACATTATTTCATGCTTTATCTGGATATGAGATGCATAATTTATTTGCAGTATTTCAGTACTTGTGATTTATGGCATTTTATGGATTATTGCTATGTACTGACACTTTATTGTATCTATGCAATGTAAAATTATATGTTGTGTGTCTGTGAGTGTATTGGATGCAAGGGGACAATTTCCCTTCACTCACTCTGGTGAGACAGGGAACGTCGTGATTCTCCTTCATCAGTGTGCATGCCGTGTTTTCTATATTTGTATATATGCATGTGTGGTTCAGTGATGCAGGATATTGCAGGTACAAGTACCGGGTAGATACAGGGTATCCTCTCCACCTATCTTCATAGGTCTGAGCATGCCTTGTATTGTCTGATGGAAGTGGAGGAGGTAGTAGTTGACCCTATTTTAACCAGTTACACTCTTGCGAGTGTCATCAATTGGTCGTCCTATCAGTTTGTTCAGCCTTCATGTATTGTTGTTTGACATTTTTTGAGTCTTTGCTTGGGGTTTGTTTGGTTTGTGTGTTTTAGTGGATTTAATTAATTAATTAAATTTATGGAGTTATCTGATAGTTGGTATTTTTGAATTATGTATTTTATGCATTGAGATTATAAATTTAATTAATTAAAAGAAGTTATTAAATTAAGTTGCAAGCTGCATGATATTAGAAATATATTTTATTTAAATTTTAGTGAGAAATAAATTAGATTAATTTCATTTATTGTTTCCTAGAATTTTAAATAAATAAAAGAATAAAAGAATAAATTAGAATTAAAGTATTGCTTTAATTCATTTTTTAGGAAATTAATTAATTTGCATGAGAAAAGAAAAGAAAAAAATGATTTTTGCTTATTGCATGTTAATTTATTTCTTTGTTAGGAATTAGAAAAGAAAAAGAAAATTACTTTTAATTACTAAAATTAAATATTAGGGTTTTTGGGAAAAATATACGCAACCTAGAATTTTAGTTTAAAAAGGGGAATATATCTTTTTATTTTTGGGAAAAAGTCACGGAAAAGAGGCAAAGATTTTGGTGAAGAAAAATTATTGGAAGCTTAGATTTTGGTGAAGAAAAATTATTGGAAGCTTGTTGAAGGATTGAATCTCTTCTACAAAGTTCTTCCAAGATAGCTATACTAGGTTGGGTGGCTTCTTCTGGTTGTTTTTTTTTAAAGAAAATATTTCTATTTCTTCCATCTTTCTGATTGATGTGTGTTAAAATATTTGTCAAATCCAAAACCCCTTTCTAGTTATTTCTTGTTCTTGGCTAAAGTCCATTCCTGAAATTAGTTTCTAGTTTATGGAAAGAAGTTATTTCCTGGGTGTTTGTAGATTAAAATTTTGAGAAAATTGGGAAAAGTTAATATGACAAATTTTGCCAAGATTTTTATTGTGCATGAAAATTGCAAGATTTGGGAGAAATGGGATTTACGAGAGAAAATATTCCCTCTTGTTTGATTTTGTTCATTATTTGGCTATGGTTGTCCTTTTTAGTATTTGTGCATCTCTGTGTAATTATTTAGTAATAAATTTAATTTTAATTAAATTTATTAGGTTATTTAAGTTTTGGAGAAATTGTTTTATTTAATTATTTTTGGAAAAAAAAATTGTATTAAATAAATTTGTGAGAAATAAATTTTTACTCAAAAATGAAATTTATTATATTCTGATACTATTGTAAATTTTAAATTTAAAAATAAAATAAAATAAAATAAATCTAAAAAAATAAAAATAACTAAAACTTTCGGTAGTTACTACCGACGGTAGTACAGCTACCGATGGTAGTACTTGCTACCGCAAGGTAGCAGTGCTACCTACAGTAGTACTTGCTACTGTGCGGTAGCACCTGCTACTGTAAGGTAGCATGTACTACCTACGGTAGTAATTGCTACCGTGCGGTAGCAGGGGGGGTTATTTTGATTTGCTATTTTCTGTGTTAAATTTTGTACAGAGTTTGGTACTTTTTCGTTTTCGTGCCAGAGTTTTATAATTCGGTTTTATTTAATTTTTAGTATGTAAAAAAATAATAATAATATATATAGAGTATTTTTTGTGGTTTTAATTATGTTATTTTAGGAATAACATTATTTCCTAATTATTGGAAATGAAAGTTATTGCAAAATTAAATCTTCATTTTATTATATAGTTTTAATGTGATATAATTACATGATATTATATTTGAAGAATATATATATTTATGTAAATATATTATATTATTATATATATTTGAAATTTGAAATTTAATTTAGATTATTGATATAAGCTAATCGGGTTTATTTGTAAATTAATCATGAACATATAATTAGGGGGTTAATTTTTATGTGATTTTATTTAACCTTATTGGACAAATGACAACATTGGTTTTCTTGTATTAATATAGTTGTATTTTCTTATTTTCTGGAAAAACTTTAATTGCAAGTATTTTATGCTTTTGGTTGTTTAAAGAAAAGATTGCCTGTATCCGGATCTTGTGTAAGTGGTATTTGCAGTCAAGCTTAATTTCATTGCAATTCTGGTTGAGTTGTCATTATGTCATATGTTGTTATACCCCTTGGTCAGGTGTTGTTGTATAACCCCATTGATATGAGCCATTGTGTGTTTTGTTCCAAATGGTCAATCCTGGGTTAGTGATTGTGTATCCTTCACCTGTGGTTTGTCAGGATTAGATATGGCTGTCTATTTCACCATATAGTTCTCGTAGAGAGAGAGATTTCCTGTTAGTGGCCTATGAGAGAGTGTGACTTTTGAGCAGGGGCCACACCCGAAGTGGATGGCAGGATAACCCCTCGAAAGTCAGTTAAGAAGTGTTAACCTAATAATTGATTAGGGGGTGGGTAGTTAAAATATTAATTAAGATAATGTGCCTCGCACATGGTTGAGTCCTTGTATAGGCTCAAGATGTGGTGAGAAGGCCTGGAATGACAAACTTACCACCTTGTCTTCACGAAAGGATTGGTAGGATCCACATGAGGCTTAGATGGAGCCAGAGGTTCGGGAGAGGTTACCAGGATAACCAAAGATGGGGGTCGAGACCTATGGAGGCCTACCAGGGTAACCACCTTAAGCCATTCAATGATACTCTCTCCTTAGAGTCACTAGTGTTTGTGAGTTGAGTCACATGGATGTTTGCAGAGTCATGTAGTTCTGTCGTACTTGTCTTATTTTTCTTACTTGAGGGTCTTCTACTATCTCCTAGCATGGAGGGGTGGTTCCATTTCTGGATCACATGGTCCGGTGGTAGTGCCACTTCCCATCAGATGTTCTGGATTGTATCTTCAGGGGAGGAAAGGCTTCGCTAGTGTTTCTTGGTTCATGGTTCATGTACCATCTCATGTTCGTGATCATTGTTCAGTTGAGACCTTGTGGTCATTGTATCAAACTTTTATGTAACCTTGATATTGTAACGTTTGGATTCCATGGTATTTTTGGAAGCCATGTATGTATGGATATTGTAATATTATGTCAGTGGAATGTATGTTAATTCAGTTGCTTTGATCTTTTGTATAGATGGTTTATGGATAAATAAATGCATTGAAATACTTTGATTCTTTCATTATGGAATTTAAATGTATGTATAGTTTTAATCTTAAGCATTTAATTTACCTAATTAAACGGACAATTGGATTAACCATGATGTTAATATAATCTACGAATTAATCTTCTTTGGTAACCCTTAGGAAATCATGTGTTAGACTTTTGTTGTGTTATTAAACATGCAATTGTTATAATTAATGCACTTAATCTTTAAAAAAAATAAAAATCACCCTTTAGTTGCCTAGTTGTGTTGTTTTCCTTTAGGGTTCCTGGCGGGGCATTACAATATATCTGAATCGCATGAATAGAAGATCTAAGCCAATTCATAAGACAAAGCATACCAGAGTATACTCGATCAACATGATCTTACCCACCAGAAACCAATCATCCTACAGGGACCAATCAGATACCGGTAAACAACCAAAGCAACTAGTGTTGACATAAATGATAAAACATCATAATCAATTCCATCAAATTGCTAACCAATTTTATCCTCATTTGCATCCTTGTTAGCTTGTGGAGTGAAATGAATTTTCTTACTGAGCTATCAAAATGGTGATTTTGTTTGAGAGCCATCGATTTGAGCATGTACGACAATATCAATGACCTCCTGAGTATGTTTATCCAATATGTACCTTATCTCGAGCTTGTTTGCAACTTTCCGTACAAATTTCCATGTTTTTTGGCACATGTTAGGCTATTTTTGAATTTTTTTGTCATTGCATTTTAGCGCTTTTGCCTCGTAGTTTAGCTATTAGAACGTAATGTTATTAGGGATCACATCCTTATAATATTTATATATAATGTTCTAATATAAGGCTATAAAATCTTATATATTATATGCTTTATAAGCATATCCCATTTGAAATAATTATAATCTAATAACTATTAGATTATTAATTATTTATGAGGGGGATATATTGAAAAGGTGTGACTAGTGAAGCCACCCTTCCTCCTCTATTTAAGGAGGTTGTCTCTCATTTGGGAGTAGTGTGAATTTGGAGTTTTATGGTGAGTTGTATCACTATGCATATGAGGTATTATTGATCATGTGGAAGTATTGGAGGAGTGTCCCCAGGTTCGAGTCTATTTTATGATAGACTATATTTGTAAGTGTTTTAATAAAATGACACTTTATGCGGTTTTTTTTTACCCGAAAGGGTTTTCCCCATGTATATTTTGTGCAATGTGTACATTTATGCATGTATGATTCTCATTTCATTTATTTTACGATCTTGTTTATAATGATTTGTATCCTAAGATCCTAATTTCTAACATGGTATCAGAGCAGGTTAGGCTAGTACTAATCATTTTTACATGTTATACTAGAAGACATAAATCTTGATGGAAAAATCATTTATGCTAAATCAACACACGTGCAAGACCATTTGTGCTTTATATTTAGTGGTCCTTCTCTATTGATTTAAAATCAATTTATCAAGGTCAAGTAAGGAAATTCTAACTATTCCTTTTTATAAGTGTGATATTTTAAATAATATTTCATTTTTTTTAGCATTGGATTGTGAGGGTCAAATATTTTATTATTAAGTAAAGAATAACATATATATTTTTAATAACATCAAATTTCATAATCTTATTAAATCAAAACTAGTCCATTATAAGAGAAGTACATAGTCACAAAACCCTTTTTTAGTGTCAATTGTATAGAAAGTTGTGCTTTAGTTACTAGATCAAGTCCTTTGGAAAGTTGGATGTTGTTTCTCTTTAGAGAGATATGTGAGATTAGAAATTATGAAAAAAAAAAAATAGCTTGATATAAGGCTTAGAAACTTGAGGTGTTTAACCTTAAAATTGAATTCATGAAGTCTTTTATTAAATTTGATGTCTTTATAAAAGTTAAAAACTTGTTTTTCAACTTATCAAAGGAAAATAAAATTCATAGCTCTTGAACATGACATTTCAATCAAACACCATTTTACTTGTAATTTGATCATAATTGATAAAAGATAATGACATTTTCTTTTATGAAATAATATGAAAAATACATTGCAACGTTTAATCAACATTTTAATTTATCCGTATATTTAAGTTTGTTAAGTATAAACTTAATCAAACTATTATTTAAATAAGAGTTGTTAAATGAAATCTTCAAAGAAATTGAATCACTAATTGAAGCCTTCATCTATGTCGAATTTCTTATCTTCATGTAATTCTTCATACAAGTTTGTGTCCTTATATTACTCAAGGAAATAGCCCTTATCATTATAAAAGTAAAAAAGGGCATTCTTTGCAACCGATTGAAGGTAAATGAGTCACAACCTTTACTAACTCATTTATCAATCCTTTCTTAGGCTATGAAGATTTTTAGTGTCTAAAAAAATTCATCTACTATTCCATTCATCATTCATGATGTGCATGAGTCTTTTTTTAAAAATTTCTCCTTAAAACGGAAATTAAATTTGTGTATACTGTTTACTTTATTTGATTTGAAAATTTCAACAGGACCCATCAAAGAAAGGGCCACAATTGTGAGATTGAACGTTATGGAGATACTGTAAAGAGGAGAAACTCTAATAAAACATGACTGGCACAATGTACATGAGTGACAAGAAAGGATTTAAAAAATTCCTTACTTAGGCTATGAAGCTTGTCAGCATCTAAACAAATTCATCTACTATTGCATTCATCATTCATGATGTGAGTGAATCATTTGATATATTCTCAATGCATCTCATGACTGAAATGAATTTTGCATTCTATGTATGCATTTGATTTTAGAATAAGTTAAAAGCACATTAATCCCTGAGTACCCTTGTAAATTTAGATATTCTCAGCTTTCTCTCCTTGCCCATTCCTGGCTACTTCGTCATTCACGAGTGGCTTTTATTTCCACAATCCTTAGAGTATGTAACTTATTATCCTCTTAGATTATGTAGTGGGGGGTGGTGACAAGCTCCATTTCTTACAACTAGTAGGGTTATTCCTTTTTATGGGATGTTTTTCCAAGGGGGATATTATTGGACTTACAATACTGTTACCTATGTTCCTATAGCTTGTATTCCTACAATTTGAATGTGTCACTTACATCTCCCCTCCTTTCTCTATTTGAAGCATCTATTTCTATATAGTAAATATGAAATTCTTGCAATATGTGGGTAAAAAGGCACTTTAATCACATTGATTTTGCCCCATGAATCTGGAGAAAAATGCACCACTGATGACATTAAATAAAAATTTGTAACCACATTAAATAAAAAGATAAGATTAAATAAAAGTTTCTCAAAATTTGTAACCACATTAAATAAAAAGATAACATGATATCTCATTAATTGTTAATTGACTATAAGATTAAACATGATAACGCTATATTTCACATTTTTTTTAATAATATCATGTATTGAAAAAACCTTCTAATACTTCTTGAGTTTAATGGATCTTATTATAATGGGTGGCTATCGCCCTTATAAACTGTCTGGGGAGAAAACCTGGAAAGGATAGCTCACCCGTTGCCTAATTTTTTATGGATCATTACTATATGTAGTAGTATGCCTATTTTTTAAACAAGAAAACTAATTATTCATGCTTATTCTCATAAAAATATATGTTGATCTCATTGCTATGAATTATTGAACTATATTTTACATTTATGAGGAATATTATATGATCTTTGGCAAATGACAAAAAATTAATATTATGTTGTTTCTTTGCAACACAAATAAAGTTGATTGCTATGTTACTAACTATATTGTTTCTTCTATGGCGAGGTTATGCCTTCAAAAAATATGGTGCAAGTGTTATTACATGGATGGTGCAATACTTTAATAAGAAGACTATCTTTCTTTGAATCAAATGGAAAAAATATGAATGTAGCTCTTGACGAATCAATATGATCTTGAAGATTTATGGAAGAGTTCCATTTGGATACATATGAAAGTACCATATTACTTGAAGTTACTTTACTCCTTCTAGAGAATATCATTTTTAAAGATCAAAATGAACAATGAAGATCATGGGCACCTCACTCAAGTGAAAGCATTGTATAATAAAGTCACCTTGAAGATCATGGGCACCTCACTCAAGTGAAATCATTCTATAATAAAGACACTTTGAAGATCATGGGCACATGCTATATATTGAAATTTTAGCCATCACTTTGAAATCCTCTATGCAGTGATTGGTTTTAGGTGATGCCATTAAGGGGGAGTGCACATGACACCACCTAGTGGCTAAATCCTAGATGTAAGACGTAATAGGAATAATACCTTTAGGCATTATATGATCCAAATTCAAATAATGCTTGGCCTTAGGTGATGCCATTGAGGGGGAGTGTGCATGTAAATGACACCACCTAGTGGCTAAATCCTAGTTTTAAATCCTATGGGTAGGCATATGTCCTAATAGGTATGAAATAAGACCTATATATGCATTAGTAAGTCCTTTAAGCCTACAGATAGGCATATGTAAGTCCTTTTTTGTTTTAAATACTACAAGTAGGAATTAGTAAGTCCTATAGGCACATTTGTGCTTAAGTCCTACGTGCATATTGTAAATTCTTCTCCTTGTAAATCTTCCACATGTGAAAGCATTGTATTAAGTCTTACAGGCACTATGTAATGAACCTGGGGAGAGGCTAATTTGAGGAGACCGCAGCTCCAATATTTTTTTTTAAGACCTCATAGCATCATTTTTAAAACACTTGGATTATAAATTATGACAAGATGACTTTCATGTAGTCTAGAATGCATGATCTTCATGTTGGCATATATTTGTGTCCCTATTTATCACTGTCAAAGATGACCTACATTATTGGGGTACTTCATTTTTTCTTTTATAGAAATTGACATGTGATCCCCTATTAACATTAAGAGGGAGTGTTAGAACATAATGTTATTAGAGACCACATCCTTATAATATTTATATATAATGTTCTAATATAAGGTTATTAAATCTTATATATTATATGATTTATAAGTATATCCCATTTGAAATAATTATAATCTAATAACTATTAGATTATTAATTATTTATGAGGGGGATAAATTGAAAAGGTGTGACTAGTGAAGCCACCCTTCCTCCTATATTTAAGGAGGTTCTCTCTCATTTGGGAGTAGTGTGAATTTGGAGCTTTATGGTGAGTTGTATCACTATGCATAGGAGGTATTATTGGCCATGTGGAAGTATTCGAGGAGTGTCCCTAGGTTCGAGTCTATTTTATGATAGACTATATTTGTAAGTGTTTTAATAAAATGATGCTTTATGGGGTTTTTTTTACTCGAAAGGGTTTTCCCCATGTATATCTTGTGTAATGTGTACATTTATGCATGTATGATTCTCGTTTCATTTATTTTATGATCTTGTTTATAATGATTAGTATCCTAAGATCCTAATTTCTAACATTAGTGCATATGCATTGTATGTTAGTGCTTATGCTAGTTTAGCATTTTTTATTTGTATATTATCACTTTTGATAGAAATGTTCATGCTTTTGTGATGTATGTTAGCACAAATGACTATTTTCATGCTTTTGCTTCATTTGTTAGCACTTTCGTTATGTGGGTTCGCACATTTGTGTGTTTTAGCACCTGTGCTTAATAGAACAATGTATTTGTTTCAAGGGATAGCACTTTTGTTTAAGGTGAATTTGTTTCATTTTGACTATGTTAAAATTCAGTCAGATGATTTGATTTAGACATTTTAATGTGTGAATTTGATTGAAAGTATTCAATTATTGTCTGATTGATAGGATAAATGACCGATTGATGATTTGATTGGCAGATTGATAGATTGATAGATTATCTCTAAGAGGCTAACTCATTCTCTGATAAAGAACTCGATAGAGTTAACTGAACTCAATGATTGATAGAAAATCATTTTTTTGATGATTTAAAAGTTGATTTGATAGCCTGATTTGCTTTGTAGAAAATATTTAACAATTGTCGATGTGATTGATTGTTTGTTTGATAGATTGATATATTAGTGATCTCTTAGATAGATGATTGATAGAGATCAAATTATCTTGTTAAACAGGACAATCTTGATGTTCTCCAATGTTGGGAGAAATTCTTGGCCATTCGCCATTTAGTGCCAGAGCTTACACAGGATGAGATTAGACATATAGATGCTTCCAAATTATGCCATTTGTTGTACATGCCTGATATTACCCATAATAGGGGTTTGTTGACTACCTTAGTAGAGAGATGGCATAACAAGCATAACACTTTCTACACATCAGTGTTACAATCGAGGATTTCTACACATCCCCGTGACTGGCGAGTTAGTCCAATATGATTTTTAGGATCTTGGAGGGATAGAGTCTTGCAGAGCCGTATTTAGTGATGAGAGAATTTCTAGAGGAGAGATCCAATGGGAGGATATGATCATCTACTACAAGACTCTTCCATCTATTCTTGCAGGATTGATTGGTAGATTCATTTTTCTAGATAGGAGATCTCAAGGTTTTACTATTGGTTGGGGTGGGATTCTTCAGATCATGATGCAGCATCAGACTCACTATGCTTGGGGTGTTTGCATGCTTTGCTCATTTATATCATGATCTTTATTAGGTTGTCTTTGATGACGGTGCTAGTTTGTCTACAGGATGCACACTTTTACAAATTTGATGTTGGGAGCATATTGTTGTTACTCGACCTATCCATCATAGAGTTTGTGGTGATAGACAACCATATGTCTATTTATACGCAGGTATCCTTACTCAACATAAGCTGAGTAAGATGAAGTATTGGTGTTGGGTTTTGGATTCACTAGATAACATCATTTGGAGACCCTATATTGACTGTGAGCCATGGATGGATGATGCATGGACATTACCATATATTTTGTAGAGTAGATATTTTATTGGTCGTACTCCATACATTGTTGAGCGACAGTTGATTGGTCTCATTTTGAGATAGTTTGGGATCATTCAACACATTCCTACTGATATCACCATGTATGCATGGTGATACAAGGATAGGAGAGATTGGGGACCTTAATTGTCTTTCGAGATAGCATGCCGAGAGGTTTTTGGCTGCTCCTATGGTAGCTTATGATTTGAGATTACACATTTTGGATCTCGAGGTCACTATGGATTATGCTTAGTATGCACACCCTTTTCCTTGTATCACTAATCCAACAGACCCTCCTCCTAGCTTAGGAGATGAGGAGGATAATTTATATGATCCCATCATTAGGAGATTAAGATGGAGGCAAGATCAAGATTGGGGACCTTCATTGTCTTTTGAGATAGCACGTGCAGAGTTTCTGGTTGCTCCTATGGTAGCTTATGATTTGAGATTACACATTTTGGATCCCGGGGTCACTGTGGATAATGCTCAATACATGCTTGCACACCCTTTTCCTTATATCACTGATCCAACAAACCCTTCTCCCATCTTAGGAGATGGAGACAGAGATGAGAGCTTAGAGCTACTTGAGAGGTTGGAGATGAGGGGGACGAGGGAGGAGATGGAGGCGGTAGGAGACCTAGGTGGAGAGGAGGTCGATTGAGAGTCCATGGAGGACCTTTTGGATTGATTAGCAGTGTTGGGAGACCACTTCCCATGGGAGGGAGAGATGAAAGATGGATTGGGAAGGATACAAGCAAGGCAGGGATGAGATCAGTGAGAGGATTACCCTCTCCAGGAGGAGGTAGGAGTACTGGATTGGATAGGGGCCAAGGGAGAGGCATTGATTTTGGTTAGATTCATCCAAATCCTAGGGTTATTGCAGCTCATGTTGGAGGGGATGAGGTGGAGGAGGACTCAGAGGATCATGTTCCTCTCATTAGATGATGAGTCTTGAGGGCTACCTAGGTTGATATTCCAGTAGGTGCAGAGAGAGGTGGAGATGAGGGGATGCAGGATACACCTCAGTAGGATGTGCCAGAGCAGGAGACCTTGGATGATCTAAGAGCATAGATAGATCATCTTAGGGCATAGGTACAGACACTTATGAAAGAGAGAGACAGGGTTGTTAGGAGATAACAAGATACTCAGGCTCTACTTGATCACATTCAGGAGGTTGGATCTAGCACTCTCTCAGCTGATACTGTTAGAGAATTATTTTGGGCTAGGAAGGAGACAACACACTGGCAACAACTATATGAGGATTTAGTCTCAGAGAGAAAGAGAGCAGGGAGCTATTAGACTACTGTGAGGATGGCTGCTAGTAGTGGTGGGGTCATGGGACCTCCTTAGAGGATTGAAGATTGGGGGGAAACCATCTAGAGGATCTTCTTGCCCACAGCCACAAAGATAGACAAAGTTAGTTGGTAGTGGCATAGGACAACCTTGACTTGTAGACGCGATTTGTATTGATGAGGCACTATATTTTATTATTGATTTGATATCATTGTATACTTTGACTTTTTTATTGTTTTATGAAGATCTTTATGTAGACATGGACTCTATATGATGATGATCTATGATTTATTATGCATCTTACTCTATATGATGATCTATATGCTTCATGATTCATCTATGCAATGATTAGATGGATGATGTTATGATGATCTTCTTTTTCTTTATTTTCATGATGATGATGTTCTATATGATGCAATAATTATGAAATGCATTTGATTTTTTGATTTTGATGATCATGGATGAAAATGAAATTAATTCTATAATTTTTATTTTAAATGATGCAAATGCAATGATCTATGAAAATGCTTC
Source organism: Cryptomeria japonica (assembly GCF_030272615.1). NCBI lineage: Eukaryota > Viridiplantae > Streptophyta > Pinopsida > Cupressales > Cupressaceae > Cryptomeria > Cryptomeria japonica. Next base: position 47,137,144 of record NC_081414.1, on the reverse strand, counting down.
TAATGATGATGTATGAATGTTGATTTTTTTATTTATTGTTGATGTGTATGCATATGATGAAATGATTTGAAATGCAAATGATCTACATCAAATGTATTTGATTTCAAGTTTGATGATTTAAAATGCAAATGATGATTATGAAATGCAATTTCATGCTTATGATTATAATGAATCTAAGTGCAAAGATGCAACTAAATGACCTTAATGGATAAAAAGAACTAAAATAATAATGAACCTAATGCAAACAATAATGATGATATACTAAATGATTATAAAATACACTTAATGGAATGCAAACTAATTCAATGATTGAATACAACTAAATGAAATGAATGATAATAATTTAAATGATTCTAAAGATGAATGAACCTACAATGATCAAATGCAAATTGTTTTTTTTGTCCAACTATACTCAATCCTTATTTATGACCGTTGATCTCTGAATGTAATGAAATGCTTATAATGCAACTGACAATGAATGCTTATAATATACATGAGTAATGAGCTAATCTAAAATAATCTATTACAATACAAGCAACTTGACATAATGATTCAAGCTGACCTGAGTATTCATTATGAAGCTGGTGAAGACTGGCACATTCAAGCTAACCTGACTAAAATCTAATAAGTTTCTTGTATTGTAAATGATCTAACTAAAATGTTGCACTAAATTTCATCATTGAGATTTTAAATGTTGTAAGAAAATACAAGCAACTTGACATAATGATTCAAGTTGACTTGAGTATTTCTTACATGGATTTTGATATAGAAAGTTAATACAAGCAACTTGATATGATGAATCAAGCTGATTTAAGTTTTTCTTGCAGTACAGACAAGGATTATCTCCTTTCAAGCATGACTTGGAACATCCTCCTTGATATTTTGTCAATCATATCCTTAGACAAGTACATACCTTAATAAGAGATAAACCACATACAACAAACAAATAAAATAATCATGCCCCATCATAGCTTCTCTGGTCATGGACATCCTTGAGTTGCATAGAGTCATATAATCATCTTGATGAATGATCATTGATAATCCTTTATTACTTGCTGGTTGAGTCTTCATTTTCTGAGTTTCACGATTCAGTTTGTTACAAAATGTCTTGATCTTCGTTGCTTTGTTGGTCGTTATCTATTTCAAAACCCTAGGTGTTTTCTTTTTCTAAGTTTTCTGAATGTTTTGGATTTTCAAAGACTTAAAAGATCACCTTAGCAAAAGGAATTAGGATTTTTCCCCCAGGGGAAACAAAATTTATTAGGGATGTATGAAAAATGATCAAAATCCAAACCATGATGGGATATAATGTAAATTGATTGATTCTCATAAAATCTAAGACAATGACTACAATAAGTATGTCAAAGATTGATAATTGTTGGTAAGTTGCATATTTCATTCTAATGGTTCAGAGAAATGGATACAAAAGATAAATGGAAAGGCTGGGATAGATGGAAGCAATAGATGTGATAGGATGGATAGATGCACGAAGCAATCTCATAGATGGAAGAACTCACTTTTAGATAACACTTGTTTACGAGGTTTTCACTATCTAAATTTATTGCATTTTTTCCATATTTGATTTTTTTTGTTTTGTTTTCATTGTTTTATGTTTTTTTAGGGATTTTCTATTTTTTTAATTTTTACTGATTTCTTCAAGACTTTATATGCTTTTTACTTACTTTTTCAAGACTTTATATGCCTTTTACTGATTTCTTCAGGACTTTATATGATTTTTATTGATTTATTCAGGACTTTATATCTCAAGCATATAACTTTTTGAGATGGATATAATTGATGGGATCATCAAACCAATCACCTTCAGGGGTAGCTAACTTGAATGCTCCTGAGTCATATGTTGTTACTATAACAAAAGGACCTAACTAGTTTGGTTCAAAATTTCCCTTCTTTTCTTGGTCTTGTTGATTTCTTGGATTCTCCCTTAGAACTATATCTCCAATCTGAAAAATGAGTGGCTTAAATCTGTGATTATAAATTCTCACCATTCTCTATTGACATGCCTTCAAATGATCTATAGCATTTTGGTGATGTTCTTGAATCAGTTCAAGTTCTTGAATTCTAGAGACTCATTCTTCTTCTTCTGGTATAAGACCTTTCAAGGACACTCGTAGAAAAGGTATCTCTACTTCTACTGGTAATATGGCTTCTAATCCATAGACTAAGAAATATGGGGTTTCCCTCATTGGTGTGCGAGTGCTAGTTCAGTATGCCCAAAGAGAAGGATTTAGTTGAATGTGCCAGTCTTCACCAGCTTCATTGACTGTTTTCTTTAGGATTTTCAAGATTGTTTTATTTGATGCCTTAGCTTGATCATTTCCCTGTGGATAATATGGAGTAGAGAACCTATGTTGGATATGAAATTGGTCACATAGTTCCTTCACATCTTGATTTCTAAATGGTCTTCCGTTATCAGTGATAATGGTCATAGGGACTCCATAGTATCAGATTATATAATTCAGGATGAATGATGACATTTGTTTTCCTATCACTTTTGTCAAACGCACTGCTTCAATCCACTTAGTGAAATACTCAGTAGCAGTTAGAATGAACTTGTGTCCATTAGAGGATGAAGGGTTTATCATACCTACCAAATCAAGACCCCATTGGGATAATGGCCATGAACCTGCCATAGAATGAAATTCTTGTGCTACTGCGTGGATGAGATTCTCATGGATCTAGCATTGTTTGCATTTCTTGGCATATGTAAATGAATCTCTCTCCATAGTAGGCCAATAGTAACCCAAACAAATAAGTTTCTTAGCCAGGGTTAATCCACTTGAGTGCATGCCACAAATACTTGCATGGAATTCATTAAGAGCTTCTTAGATTATTCTTATTCGATACATCTCAATAAAGTGATATCTAGACCTCACCTATATAAAGTATCAGCAATGATGGTATAGCGCGATGACCGACGAATAATTTTTTTTCTTTGATTGCGGGATAGGTTAGGTGTAATGCCCCGCCAGGAACCCTAAAGGAAAACAACACAACTAGGCAACTAAAGGGTGAAATAAAAATTTTTTTGTTAAAGACTAAGTGCACTAACTAAAACCATTGCACGTGTATCAACACAGCGGAAGTCTATCATATGTTTTCCTAAGGATAACCAACAAAGATAATTTCATAGATTATATTAACACCACAATTAATCCATTCAATTAGATAAATTGAAAACTTAAGTTTAAAACTACACATACATCCAAAACAAAGATATAAAAGTATTCCAATGTATCCAATTTCCATAAATCATTTAAACATACTATCAAAACAATAACATTCATTTCACTGACATAATAATATTACAATATCCATAAATACATGGCTTCCAATAATACCACTGGTTACAAAGATACAATATCAAGGTTGCATAAAAGTCTGATACAATGACCACACGGTCTCAACTGAACAATGATCTCGAACAAGAGCTGATACATAAACCATGAACCAAGGAACACCAGCAAAGCCTTTCCTCGCCTGAAGATACAATCCAGAACATTCGATGGGAAGTGGCACTACCACCCGACCATGTGATCTCGAAATGGAACCACCCCACCATGCGAGAAGATAGTAGAAAACCCTCAAGCAAGCAAAGTAAGACAATTACAAAAGGACTACAAGACTCTGCAATCATCCATGTAACACAACTCACAAAACACTAGTGACTCTAAGAAGAGAGTGTCATCGCATAGCTTCATGGTTACCATGGTACAACCTCCATAGGTCCTGGCCCCCATACTCGGGTTTCTCTTGGTAACCTCTCCCAAGCCTCCAGTTCTGACTAAGTCTCATGTGGACCCTACCAATCCTTTCATGAAGACAAGGTGATAAGTTTTCCATTCCAGGCCTTCTCGTAACATTATGAGCCCTGTACAAGCACTCACCTATGCACGAGGTACATTTGTCTTAATTAATATTTAATCTACCCACCCCCTAATCAATTATTAGGTTATCACTTTTTAACTAACTTTCGATGGGTTATCCTGTCATCCACTTCAGGCACGGCCCCTGCTCGAAAGCCACTCTCTCTCCTAGGACACTAACAGGAAATGTTTCTCTCTACGAGAACTCTATGGTGAAACAGGCAACCATAAACAATCCTGACAAGCACAGGTGGAGGATCAACAAATACCAACCCAAGATTGACCAATTAGACAAAAACACATAATGGCTCATATCAAATAGGTTATACAACAACACTTGGTCTAGAAGAAATAATAACATAGGACACAATGACAATTTACCCAAAATTGCAATGAAATAAAGCTTGACTGAGAACATAATATACGCAAGACCCTATAACAGGCAATCTTTCCTTAAAACAACCAATAAGCATAAATAACATGCAATTTACAAATTTCTAGATAATAAGAATTTACAACATTTTAACACCAAAAGCAACCACTTTGTCATTTGTCCAAAAAGATAAAATACAAATAATTCTCCTAATGTATTTTCAACATATTTATATAAATTACCATTCCAAACTATAATTAAATAATATTTAAAATAACATTAAAAAAATATTATAATAACTTCCAAAAGAAACATATCTAATATTAAATATATATATATATATATATATATATAAACACATATATGAATATACATATATTTATTTATATACATATATAATATAATACATAATAAATTTAATTTATCTAACCCCTGGGTACGAAACCCAAAATAGTGCATAGGGTTTAGAAACTAATTAAAATTAAAACCACTTTTATAATTGCAATTAGCCCCTATCATGGTAGCCTAGGCTACCACTGGTAGCTAGGACTACCGTCTGGTAGCACTGTGTACTACCGCTGGTGGCGGCTACTACCGTAGGTAGTGTTTTATTATATATATATATATTATTTATTTATTTATTTATTTATTTTTATATATATATTTAAAACAAAACAATAAAAAAAAATAATACTTTTTCAAAAATTTCATTTTAATAAAATTTAACAGCAATAATAACAAAAACAATATTTTTTTTTCAATAATTCCATTTTCACAAAATTCAATTCCTCTTCATATATTTTTCTTTTAAATTTAATTAACCCAAATAAATTTAATGTGTAAATAAATTTATTTTCTTAAGGTAATTAAAACCATTTCTTAGGTAAATACCCTTTCTCACAAATCTTGCAAATTTCCATGCATCCTAAAATCCGACAAATTTTTCTATAATAATTTCTCTTAATTTTCTCAAAAATTACATACTTCCCATAAACTAGAAATACACATCAGGCATGGATTTCAAAACAAAAACTCGAATTCACCAGAATAGGGTTTTGGATTTGACAATTATTTTACACACACATCAAGCAGAGACAAATAGAAATATTTTTAATAAAACACACAACTAAGAAATCATCCAACTTGGTATAGCTTTCCTGGAAGAAATTTGTAGAAGAGCCCTAATCCCTTCAATAACTTCCAATAAAATTTCTTCACCTAAATTCTTGACCTGTTCCTGTGTGTCCTTGTGTGTCCCTAAAATAAAGACCTAACCCCTATTTAAACTAAAATTCTAGGTTCAATAGCTTTTTCACAAAAAACCTAAATTTAGAATAATAGTAATTTATATTTTATTTTCTAAATTTATCACATGCAATAATTAAAAAAAAACATTATTCTTTCTTTACTTTTCTCATGCACATTAATTAATTTTCTAAATAAAGAATTAAAATAATATTTTAATTCTAATTAATCCTTTTATTCATTTATTTATTCTTTTATTTATTTAATCATTTGTTTATTTAAAATTCAAGGAAACAATAAATATAATTAATCTAATTTATAAAAATATATTTCAAATACCATGTAGCTTGTAACTTAATTTAATAATTTCTTTAATTAACTAAATTTATAATCTCAATGCATAAACAATAAAATAATGAGATAATTTATAAACTTAATTAATTAATTAATTAAATCCACTAAAACACTCAAATTAAACAAATCTCAAGCAATTACCCATAAAAGATAAAATGACAAAATACGAAGATTGAACTAACTAACAAGATGACCAACTGACGACACTCATACGAGTGTAACTGAGTAAAATAGGGTCAACTACTATCTCCTCCACTTCCATTGGAAAATATAAGGCATGCTTAGACCTATAAAGCCAGGTGGAGATGATACCTTGTACCTACCCGGTACTTGTACCTACAATATCCTGCATCACTGAACCACACATGCATATATATACAATATAAAAAACATGGCATACACATTGATGAAGGAGAATCGCGACGTTCCCTGTCTCACCGAAATGAGTGAAGAAAAATTGTCCCCTTGCATCCAATACACTCGCAAACACATAACATATAATTTCACTTTGCATAAATAAAGTAAAATGTTAGTACATAGAAATAATACATAAAATGCCATAAATCACAAGTACTGAATACTGCAAATAAATTATACATCTCATCTCAAAATAAAGCATAATGTCATAAAAATCTGAATAATATATCATGGTAATGTATCCACTGAAAAACAAACAATAATAAAATATGAGTCTAATGAGTTCAAACTAGTAGGGGTACTACATTCTCCCCCTGAAAACTAGGCTTACTCCTAGAAGCCTAAAATAAATAGGAATATAGTTCTCTCATCTTTGCTGCATCCTCCCAAGTTGCTGAGGTCTCATCATTTGGGTCCCATAGGACCCTTACCTGGTCGATGGTACGACCCCTGAGGATCAAATCCCGATGCCAAAGAATGCGCACAGGCTCCATGGAAAGTTGCCTATCCTCGACCTGCAAAGAGTTCCAATCAAGAACATGTGTCACATCTGGATGATAAGGTCGAAGAACTGGAACATGAAAGACATCATGGATGCAGGAATAGACTTGGTGGCAAGGCAAGACGATAGGCAACAAGTCCTATCCTCTCAAGGATCTCAAAACATCCAACAAACCGAAGTGCCAACTTAGATCCCTTTCCATAACAGATCAGACTCTTCCGCGGACGCACTCTCAAGAACACACGATCGCCAATAGAAAACTGATGATCTACCCTATGAGCATCTACATACTTCTTCTATCTATCCTGTGCTGCTACTAAATGCTCACAAATCCTATCTACCTACTGCTCCATCTCCCAAACAATATACAGTCCTATAAGCACCCTGTCCTCTAACCGATCCCAACTCAAAGGAGTGTGGCAAGGATGACCATACAATGCTTGAAAGGGGGACATTCCTATGGAGCTATGATATCCATTGTTATAAGAAAACTCCACTAGATATATATAGTCCTCCCAACATGACTGTTGGTCCATCACATACATGCGAAGCATGTCCTCTAATACCTGATTCACTCTCTCTGTCTAACCATCTATCTCTAGATGATAAGCTGAACTAAAATTCAACTGAGTCCCCAAAGCATGTTGAAGTGAGGTCCACAATGCTGAGGTAAAGACAGGATCTCTATTAGATATGATCCACCTCAAAATCCCATGCAGTCTCACTACTTCTTCTAAGAAGACTCGTGCCACCACTGCTGCTATGTAGGAAGCTCAAATAGGAACAAAATGAGCAACCTTAGTCAATCTGTCAACTATGACCATGATGGCATCATGACGACAAGAAGAGACAGGAAAACCAACAATGAAATCCATGGAAATGATATCCCATTTCCAATCCGGTACTAGATTAGGTTGCAAAAGACCTGTTGGGTGCTGATGCTTTGCCTTCACTTGCTGACACTCTAAACACTTTGACACAAAATCAGCAATGTCATGTTTCATACCCGCCCACTGATAAATTTGTCTAAGGTCTGCTTGCATCTTCTTGACACCTGGATGTGCTGAATAAGGTGCATGATGGGTCTTGGTCATGATCAAAACACAAAGACCTTCCAAAGGAGGTACATAAATCTATCCATGGTGATGAAGAAGTCCATCCACCTCAAGGTTATACCCAAAAAATCTACCCTCTAAAGACCTTCCGGACTCTATCACAACTCTAACATCTTGATACCAAGTATCCTGAGGAAGAACTCCAAGAATTCTCTCTCTCAAGTCTACTCCAAGGGATAATGCTGAAACTTCATGCTGCCTACGACTCAAAGCATCTGCTACTACATTCTCTTTCCCCTGAATATAACAAACCTCAAAATCATATTCGCAGAAGAATTCCATCCATCTTCGCTATCGAGCATTCAAGTTTGGTTGTGTGAATATATACTAAAAACTATGGTGATCACTATGTAGCTCAAACTAATGCCCTAATAGGAAATGCCGCCATCGAACCAAAGCATGAACTACAGCTGCCAACTCTAAATCATGAAATGGATAGTTCAACTCATGGTTCTTGAGTTTGCGAGACTCATAAGCAACCACACATCCATCTTGCATAAGTACTGCACCTATACCTTCCAAAGAGGCCTCTGTGCATACCATAAAATCTCTAGATGGATCAGGAACTACCAAAATCGAAGCACTAACAAGGAGTTCCTTCAAGATCTTAAAAGTTGCTTCACACTATTCTGACCAAACAAACTTCTTCCCTTTTCTCTGAAGAGAAGTAATCGGGTGTCCTATCTAGGGAAAGCCTTCAACAAAGCGACGGTAATATCCAACCAAACCCATAAAACTCCTAACATCTGAAATGTTGGTCGATGTTGGCCAATCAACAATGGCTTGGATCTTTGAAGGATCCATAGATATACCTTCTCCTGAAACCACATGACCAAGATAGTTCACCTTAGTCTGGAAGAAGTCACACTTTGCTAAATTGGCATAGAGTTGATTTTCCCTTAAGCACTGCAGTACCTGACATAAGTGACCCTCATGCTCCTCCATAGATCTAGAATAAATCAGAATATCATCCAAGAATACAATGATGAAACAATTAAGGTAGGTGCGAAAAACCCCATTCATTAAGCTCATGAAAACTGAAGGCATGTTCGTCAACCGGAATGGCACCACTGTGAACTCATAGTGACCATAACAAGTACGAAATGTTGTCTTATGAATTTTTGCATCCTGAATGCGTAACTGATGGTATCCAGATTTCAAGTCAATCTTAGAGAACACCTTGTCTCCCTTAACCTGATAAAAAAGGTCATCTATACAAGGCAATGGATATCTATTCTGAATGGTTACCTTATTCAATTGTCAGTAATCAATGCATAACCAAAGAGAACCATCTTTCTTCTTAACAAAGATAATAGATGCACCCCAAGGGGAAACACTAGGACAAATGAATCCCTTGGTCAATAATTCTTCTATCTGTAATTTCAACTCGCTTAACTCCTAAGTAGTCATCCGATATGGAGCTCTCAAAATAGGTTCTGCACTAGGAACCAAATCAACATGAAAGTCTACATCTCACTTCGGAGGCATACCAGGAATATCCAATGGAAACACATCTGCATACTCTCTAAGAATAGGGTGACTATCAAGAGTGATTTCTTGCCTCTCTGACTCATCCAATTCCTCAAGAGTGATTGCAAAAAGTTGACATCCTCTACGCATGCACCACTTAAGTTGCATAGCGGAGATCATACACAGGGATATCAACCTCTGTACTCCAACAATCTCCACTTCTTTTCCCAGGTCATCTAAACACTCTACTATCTTCTTGCAAAAATATACACAAGCACTATGAGATGATAGCCAATCCATCCCCAATACAACTCTATAAGATCCCAAAGGAATAACTCGAAGGTCCACTGAAGTAACTATGGTTCCTAATTTCAACTCACAACTAGGAATAAAGGCATCTACAGAAACATGGACACCTATAGCCAACTCTACTTGCCACCTATACGCTTGCTTAGCAGACGTAAGTCCACACTGCTCCACAAGGGATGAAGAAATAAAAGAATCAGAAGCTCCAAAATTGAAAAGTATAGAGATAGGGGTTCCATGCAACATACCTACTACCTCAATGACTATACCCTGATGATCAGCTTGGCGGTCATCTACTGCTGCAAATACTCTATGGGACCTCCCTGCATCTCCTACTATAGGTTTAGATGCTGCTGGCCTCTGACTACCTATGTTGTGGACATTTTGAGGGCATTGTGTAGCTCTATGACCAAACTATCCACAAGAGAAGTAAGCTCCTCTATTACCTGTTGGTCCACTAGATTGCTGGAAACTTCCCTGGCTAGGGGAGTAAGATGCACTCTGCGAGGCCTGCCCTGTAGGGCCCTGTTTACCCCTCTGCCAGTTCCTACCCTTCTTAAACTGAGAATTGCCACCTTGTTGGCCCTAGAATTGTTTAGGTTTTTATTGTTGCTACTTTTGTTGCCTCCTCTTAGCAGGTGCTTGAGGAGGTCTAAATGGTGCAGCTGACTGAGATTGATTTCCTCGAGCTTTATTTCCACTGGTAGGTGCACTTCCTATCTGCACACCTGTCTGACCACCAAGTGCATGACTAAGGTTCAGCTCAACTAATCTGGCCTTTGCCATGGCTATCCCCATTGAAGCTAGCTTGAATATATAGGAGTTGAGAAAATACAACACCACAGGAGTCCAAATAATCTCTGTAAGCCAAAAAACTTGTTACAAGGAAAAGCAATGAAGCAAATCATAGAAGGAAAGAATACATAAGAAAAATATGCTCCAAAAGATGAGAGCTCCAATTCACCAAAAATGTATTGTTAATAATAATCCTTCTTCATACAATGAAAAGAAAGAACTCAACCTTTAATAGGTCAAGAAACCCAAAAAGGGAAAACCTAGGTTTGCACATAATAATTAATTATATGCACCTAAAGTTAGCTTAAGTGTAAAAGAGATAAAGGGAACTTAAATAATTAAACAAATAATGTTTAATTAATCAAGTAAATACCTGAATACTTTAACACCCCCCCTTAAGCTAGACTTAGGGAGAAGCTAAAACCTAGAATAGCTACTGAAAGCAATAAAGATGGGTCCCGACAACAAGGCCTGATCAGGTACCCAAATACAATGAAATCTCTATGAACTAGAGAAAAAGAGAAAACCACGTGGGAACAAAACTCTACTCCAAAAAGAGATAAAAAGAACACCACTGAAGCATGAAGAACCTGCAAACTCTGTCGAAGAATAACTACTAATCTGAAGAACATCCACTGAACTAGAACGTGACCAAGTAGAGAAGACTGTAATCTGCATGAGTGCCCTCAAATGACACTACTCGAATCAGGAGGAAAACAAGGCAAAAACAACTGAAATCGAAGATACAGATGGCATGAGAAACCAAAGCCTGAAGAGTTGATCAATCGAACCATGGAAGCAGTAGAACCAACAAGATAAACCTCCCCATAATGCGGAAGTGGGAGAGGGACAGGAACACTGAAAAGGACAACCAAAAACAACTACATGATGAAGAACCAAGAACATCAAAGGTGTTGAGACACATCATCATGAGGCGAATGTCGTGGAAGGAACACTCACTAGACAAAAGAAGATGGAAAACAATAGGCAAACATCAACCCCCTCATGGCACTTGATCAATAGTGCATGTACAACAAGACACAAGATATGCAAGATTCCAAGTAAACAATGCATGATGGCACTTTATCTCAATGCGTTTGCATAAATACAAGCTACAATGATAAGAAGATAGAAAAAAGAAACGTGAACCAAAATAGAGACACCCTACTTAGAGAAGAGATCCTAGGACCTGAAACAAGCATGATATCCACCAGAGTGCTGAAAAGCAAAAAACTAAAGAAAATATGCATGGAGTAGAATCTAGAAATAAAACTCAAATGGATGGAAATTACACAACACACACTTTCCAAAAATATAAAGTTTTCAAAAAATGGAGGTCGGATGCTCATTCTATGGCTCCCGGAGTGCAAAAACTAGACCTCACTTTGACTAGACAAAAACATAGTCAAATAGAAAATTTGAAAAAAATTACCAATACCATGAGGTTGGCCTCAGAACTATCTTTTTGATGCTTATTCATTTTCAAAAAAATGATTCCGTATGCCCAAGATAGGGCCAAAAAACCAAACACCCCCTGAAAAAGCCAAAAAAGGGAGTCTGGTGGCTCTTTGGTGGTCCGGTGGCTAGTGGGTGGCACACCGGTGGTGGCCTGGTGGAGCTTTGGTGGCTGGGTAGTGGTTGGCCAGAAAAAAGGGGCCAGGTGCAAAAGCTGGGTGGAGCGGTGGCCGGGGAGCGGAGCGACAGTCAAGCGTAGGCAGCGGGCCAGGGAGCTGAGCGGCGGGGCCAGGCAGAGCAGCGGTCGGGCATGGGCGGTGGGCCAGGGAGCTGAGCGATGGGGCCAGATAGAGTGGTAGGGTTAGGATAGGCAGTGTGCAGGGGTTGGGAGGTGCAGCAGTAGTAGAGCCAGCAAGCGGCGGCCGCAGGGGGACCGCAACGGCGACGGTGGCTGGCAGGGACCGCAACGACGATGGAGCCAGGAGGAGCACGGGCGACCGGGGAGGCAGGGCTGCCTGGGAGCTGCATAGCCAGTAGGGGCTAGAGGGGCTACTGACGGGGGCCATAGAGGCCGAACTGACAGGTCTGATAGGCCTGTCAGTCCAATACCCTGCGGTACCCACAAACTCCAAATTTTTTTTTTTTAAAAACCCTATTTTTATTTATTTTTGATTCGCCTTTTGCCTTTTTTTAAGAAATTTTTTTTTAAAGGCAAATTTCAGCCTACATGCCGTAAAAAGGCAAAATATTTTTTTTTTCAAATTTTTTTTTCTCAATCTGCGTGCTAGGGCTGTATGACCTGGATCTGAGAAAAAAATGCTCCCAGAGGCTCAGGAACCAAAATAGGTCAAATTTTATATGACCATAGGGGTTTTTAGGCCTTCTGAGTATGATGGTGAGGTCTGTTTAGGCCCAAAGTGCTCAGAAAAAAGGTCAAACCCTAGGTACATAAAAAATTCCTAAAACCTCAGATCTGCTTCCAAAGCAAAAATTCTCAAAACAAGAACAGGTAGCAGCAGATCTGAAGCTTTGATACCATATAGGAGTTGAGAAAATACAACACCATAGGAGCCCAAATAATCTTTGCAAGCCGAAAAACCTATTACAAGGAGAAGCAATGAAGCAAATCACAGAAGGAAAGAATAAACAAGAAAAATATGCTCCAAAAGATGAGATCTCCAATTCACCAAAAATGTATTGTCAATAATAATCCTTCTTCATACAATGAAAATAAAGAACTCAACCTTTAATAGGTCAAGAAACCCTAAAAGGGAAAACCTAGGTTTGCACATAATAATTAATTAAAATAATTAATTATATGCACCTAAAGTTAGCTTAAGTGTAAAAGAGATAAAGGGAACTTAAATAATTAAACAAATAATGTTTAATTAATCAAGTAAATACCCGAATACTCTAACAGAATAACCTCACACCTCCACTGATACGGTCATTCAAACCTCTTAGGAAATGTTGGACAAGCATAGCCTCGTCATTACCAATTCCGACGTATTGTTTGAGCTCATAGAACCTGTGCTCATACTGGTCTACTATCATCCCATGTTGACGCAAGGCATAAAACTCATCTGCTCGAGTCTGCCTCCACTGGGGTGAGAGAAATCATGCCTTGAATCTCTCCAGAAATAGTTCCCATGTGATGGTGTTAATGCATACACCGATCTTCTCCTCCTCTAATCTCCACTAGATTGAAGCAAATTTATTTAGACGCATAATAGCACATCTTGCCTTGGTGTTATTGTTGTATGGAAACATAGAGAAACATCAGTCCAAGCCGATAAGCCAGGTCTCTGCCTCAAGACCAGTACCTATACCATCAAAGTAAGGAGGATTGGACCTCATCAAGTCCTTTATGTGGCCCAAGGAAGGTGGATCTCGGACAGCTGGAATCTCCCCTCACCTTGGTGATATCTCTCTCTCTCTCTCTCTTTCCTCTGGAACCTGTTGAAGCAGCTCCTCAACCTGAGCATGAATAGGTTGCTCAAATTTTGGCCTTTGGCCTAACCTAGCCAGAACCTCTTGAAACATCTGTCTTAGCTCTTCCCTTTCAGAAACATGTTCTCCTGCATGCTGAGAGTTCTGATAAATAGATTGTTCCTACTCCTGATGAACTGGCTATTTTGGCTCAACACTCACATGAGTGGGTGGTGGTGAAGGACTATGATGGTCTGAACCATGACCCCATCCTCCACCTCTGCCTCCTTTGAGACCACCCGTATGGCCACCTCCTCTAGCTTTCTTAGCCATGACCTGGTACCATCAAATAGAAAACGGTTCAGATCCATAGCAAGGATAAGACATGAGAGATACAAACATTTATGACCTAAGCAAGATGGTCAATGAAAGGCACACTACAAACCCAAAGTACTGAGTGTTGAAACTTGGCTCTGATACCAAATGTAATGCCCCACTAGGAACCCTCAAGGAAAACAACACAACTAGGCAACTAAAGGGTGAAATAATTTTTTTTTTGTTAAAGACTAAGTGCACTAACTAAAACCATTGCATGTTTATCAACACAGCGGAAGTCTATCATATGTTTTCCTAAGGGTAACCAATGAAGATAATTTCATAGATTATATTAACACCACAGTTAATCCATTCAATTAGATAAATTGAAAACTTAAGTGTAAAACTACACATACATCCAAAATAAAGATATAAAGGTATTCCAATGTATCCAATTTCCATAAATCATTTAAACATAAGATCAAAACAATAACATTCATTTCACTGACATAATAATATTACAATATCCATAAATAAATGGCTTCCAATAATACCACTGGTTACAAAGATACAATATCAAGGTTGCATAAAAGTCTGATACAATGACCACACGGTCTCAACTGAACAATGATCTTGAACAAGAGCTGATACATAAACCACGAACCAAGGAACACCAGCGAAGCCTTTCCTTGCCTGAAGATATAATCTAGATCATCTGATGGGAAGTGGCACTACCACCCGACCATGTGATCCCGAAATGGAGCCACCCCATCATGCTAGGAGATAGTAGAAAACCCTCATGCAAGCAAAGTAAGACAAGTACAAAAGGACTACAAGACTCTACAACCATCCATGTAACACAACTCACAAAACACTAATGACTCTAAGAAGAGAGTGTCATCGCATAGCTTGATGGTTACCATGGTACAACCTCCATAGCTCCCCCATACTCGGGTTTCTCCTGGTAACCTCTCTCGAGCCTCTGGTTCCAACTAAGTCTCATGCGGACCCTACCAATCCCTTTGTGAAGACAAGGTGATAAGTTTTCCATACCAGGCCTTCTCGTAACATTATGAGCCTTGTACAAGCACTCACTTATGTACGAGGTACATTTATCTTAATTAATATTTAATCTACCCACCCCCTAATCAATTATTAGGTTATCACTTTTTAACTAACTTTCGACGGGTTATCTTGTCATCCACTTTGGGCATGGCCCCCGCTCGAAAACCACTCTCTCTCCTAGGACACTAATAGGAAATGTTTCTCTCTATGAGAACTCTATGGTGAAATAGGCAACCATAAACAATCTTGACAAGCACAGGTGAAGGATCAACAAATACCAACCCAAGATTGACCATTTGGACAAAAACACACAATGGCTCATATCGAATAGGTTATACAACAACACCTAGTCTAGGAGAATCAATAACATAGGACACAATGACAATTTACCCAAAATTGCAATGAAATAAAGCTTGACTGAGAACATAATATACGCAAGACCCTATAACAGACAGTCTTTCCTTAAAACAACCAATAAGCATAAATAACATGCAATTTATGAATTTCCAGATAATAAGAATTTATAACTTTTTAACACCAAAAACAACCACTTTGTCATTTATCCAAAAAGATAAAATACAAATAATTCTCCTAATGTATTTTCAACATATTTATATAAATTACCATTCCAAACTGTAATTAAATAATATTTAAAATAACATTAAAAAAATATTATAATAACTACCAAAAGAAACATATCTAATATTAAATATATATATATATAAACACGTATATGAATATACATATATTTATTTATATACATAATAAATTTAATTTATCTAACCCCTGGGTATGAAACTTGAAACAGTGCACAGGGTTTAGAAATTAACTAAAATTAAAACCACTTATAATTGCAAATAGCCCCTATCACGGTAGCCTAGGCTACCGCCGGTAGCTAGTACTACCGTTTGGTAGTACTGCTACCGTGGGTAGTTGCTACCGCCGGTAGCGGCTACTACCATAGGTGGTGTTTTATTATATTTTTTTAAATTTTTTATTTATTTATTTATTTATTTTTATTTATTTATATATATATATATTTAAAACAGAACAATAAAAAAAAACAATACTTTTTCAAAAATTTCATTTTAATAAAATTTAACAGCAATAATAACAAAAACAATATTTTTTTTTCAATAATTTCATTTTGACAAAATTTGAATTCCTCTTCATATATTTTTCTTTTAAATTTAATTAACTCAAATAAATTTAATGTGTTATTAAATTTATTTTCTTAAGGTAATTAAAACCATTTCTTAGGCAAATACCCTTACAAATCTTGCAAATTTCCATGCATCCTAAAATCCGACAAATTTTTCTATAATAATTTCTCTTAATTTTCTCAAAAATTACATACTTCCCATAAACTAGAAATACACATCAGGCATGGATTTCAAAACAAAAACTCGAATTCACCAGAATAGGGTTTTGGATTTGACAATTATTTTACACACACATCAAGCAGAGACAAATAGAAATATTTTTAATAAAACACACAACTAAGAAATCATCCAACTTGGTATAGCTTTCCTCGAAGAAATCTGTAGAAGAGCCCTAATCCCTTCAATAACTTCCAATAAAATTTCTTCACCTAAATTCTTGACATGTTCCTGTGTGTCCCTGTTTGTCCCTAAAATAAAGACCTAACCCCTATTTAAACTAAAATTCTAGGTTCAATAGCTTTTTCACAAAAAACCTAAATTTAGAATAATAGTAATTTATATTTTATTTTCTAAATTTATCACATGCAATAATTAAAAAATATCATTATTCTTTCTTTACTTTTCTCATGCACATTAATTAATTTTCTAAATAAAGAATTAAAATAATATTTTAATTCTAATTAATCCTTTTATTCATTTATTTATTCTTTTATTTATTTAATCATTTATTTATTTAAAATTCATGGAAACAGTAAATATAATTAATCTAATTTATAAAAATATATTTCAAATAACATGTAGCTTGTAACTTAATTTAATAATTTCTCTAATTAACTAAATTTATAATCTCAATGCATAAACAATAAAATAATGAGATAATTTCATAAACTTAATTAATTAATTAATTAAATCCACTAAAACACTCAAATTAAACAAATCTCAAGCAATTACCCATAATAGATAAAATGAAAAAATACGGAGACCGAACTAACTGACAAGATGACCAACTGACGACACTCATATGAGTGTAACTGAGTAAAATAGGGTCAACTACTATCTCCTCCACTTCCATCAAAAAACATAAGGCACGCTTAGACCTGTGAAGCTAGGTGGAGACGATACCCCGTACCTACCCGGTACTTGTACCTGCAATATCCTGCATCACCGAACCACACATGCATATATATACAATATAAAAAACATGGCATACACACCGATGAAGGAGAATTACGACGTTCCCTGTCTCACCGAAATGAGTGAAGGAAAATTGTCCCCTTGCATCCAATACACTCGCAAACACATAACATATAATTTCACATTGCATAAATAAAGTAAAATGTCAGTACATAGCAATAATAAATAAAATGCCATAAATCACAAGTATTGAATACTGCAAATAAATTATACATCTCATCTCCAAATAAAGCTTAATGTCATAAAAATCTGAATAATATATCATGGTAATGTATCCACTGAAAAACAAACAATAATAAAATATGAGTCTAATGAGTTCAAACTAGTAGGGGTACTACATCAGGAGGAAGGATATTCTCTTTTAAGTATTGATAAGTTTGGTCGTATAAGGATTGATAGGTTCTAGATATATGACAAATCATGTGGGTATTTTGAGATTCAATGGTAGGATTCAAGATATCTTCCACAAGGAATTCATAACGTTGTTAATTCTCTTGATTCTACAAAAGAGATTCTATTGTAGCCATTGCATCTGCTTCTTTGTTCTTATTTCTTGGGATTTGAGTGAATGATATTTCTTCAAAATGCTCTTTAAACCCTTCAAC
Source organism: Cryptomeria japonica (assembly GCF_030272615.1). Taxonomy (NCBI): domain Eukaryota; kingdom Viridiplantae; phylum Streptophyta; class Pinopsida; order Cupressales; family Cupressaceae; genus Cryptomeria; species Cryptomeria japonica. Next base: position 47,118,957 of record NC_081414.1, on the reverse strand, counting down.
CAACTATTTGTAAGGCATGATATTGTCATCCTTAGTTTGATAATCATTGTTTATTGGTTGATTATAAGCTGTGAATCATCATAAGCACGCAATTCCTTAATATTCGCTAGCCATTTTGAGCCCAATAGTCAATGCTTCATATTCTGCAGTATTGTTTGTGCATGGAAACCGTAGTCTATATGATTTGGAATTGTGTGTCCTTGAGGTGTGATGAACAAAATTCCAGCACCCGATCCATATTGTGTATAGGAGCCATCAAAGTACAACTCCCAAAATTTTGTGCTTATTGTCAGAATGTCTACATCAGGAAATTCAATGTGCAATAGTGTGTCATCTTGTAAGGGTGCTTCAGCCAATTGATCAGCAATAACCCATCCTTTGATATCTTTTTGATCAACATATTCTATATCAAACTCACTTAGTACCATAACCCATTTTGCCAGTCTTCCTGTCAAAGTTGACTTGCTCAACAAATACTCTAGTGGATCTATTTTTGCTATCAGTTTCATAGAATGAGTCAACATATAATGTCGCAATTTCTGAGTTGCCAATATAACTACTAGGCATGTCTTCTCAACTAAGGTATAGTTCAATTCATAGCCTACAAGTGTTCTACTAATGTAATACACTACTCTTTCTTTCCCTTCTTCATCATGTTGTGCTAAGAGAGCTCCTAGTGATACATTTGTTGTTGAGATGTAAAGTAATAATGGTTTCCCTTTGATTGGTGATACAAGTACTCGAGGGTTCATCAAATATTCTTTGATTTGCATAAAATCTTCTTCACACTTCTGATCCCATTTGAATGGAACATTCTTGTGTAAAAGATGAGTGAATGGATGACATCTATCTGCTAATTGAGAGACAAATATTATGGTTGATTGCAATCTCCCTTGTAGAGAATGCAATTGACTTATGTTTCTAGGTGACTCCATTTCCATGATAGCTTTGACCTTTTCTGGATCTACTTCAATTCCATGAGCTGATATAATGTACCCAAGAAGTTTTCCAGAGGTTACTCCAAATGCACATTTCTTTGGATTCAATCTTAACTGATATTGTTCAAGCCTGTCAAAGATCTTGCCCAAGATGTTCAAATGTTCTTTCCTTGTATGAGATTTTGCAAGTATGTCATCTACATAATCCTCCATAAATGTATGCATCATCTCATGGAAAATTGTTGTCAAGGCTCTCTGATAAGTTTCTCTTGCATTCTTAAGCCCAAATGGCATAACATTCCAGTAGTAAGTACCCCATGCACAAGTGAATGTTGTCTTTTCTTGATCTTCAGGGGTGATTCTTATTTGATTGTACCCCAAGAATCCATCCATTAATGAAAACATCTCATGTCCTGCTGATAAGTCTACAATTATATCAATGTTGGGTAGTGGGAAATCATCTTTGAGACATGCTTTGTTCAAATCCCTGAAGTCAATGCAGATTCTTATGCTTTTATCTGGATTTGACACTAGAACAATACTTGAGACCCATTCTGGATAGGCAACAGGTCTTATGAAACCCATATCCAATAGTTTCTTTAGCTCTGCTTTTACAAGGAGAGTGATGTGTGGATGCATCTTCCTTAGATTTTGTTTAACTGGGTTTGCTTTTGAATCCACATTGATATGATGCATGATAAGATCTGGATCAAGTCTTGGCATGTCTGCATAAGACCAAGCAAAATTTATTTGTCTTTGTTTGAAGAATTCTATGTATTCTTTCCTCTCTTCATCTGAAGAATTCTATGTATTCTTTCCTCTCTTCATCTAATAATGATGCAACATGATGAAGGACCTTGGGTTCCTTTGTTTTTCCAATGTTTATTGCTTCTATTGGCTCTATTAAAATGACATATCTCTCTTTAAAATATGTAGAGAGGATGTCAAACTTTCCATCTTCTGGCGCCTCAAAGAGGTTTTCACTGTTAGATACATCCTTTATTTTTCCTCTTGACTGATCTAGTATTGCCATGAGATGGTTTTCAGCACTAGTTTTTTTTCCATGTTTTATTTCAATTTTGTGACTAGAAAGTTTGGCATTCTCCTGACTGCAAGAAGCGTTACTCGATTCTACAGTGGAAGATATCTCAGGTGTTGTGGGTTCGACAATATTAAGATATATGGATAAATCATGATAATTGGAAAAGACATCCAATTCAGGATTTTCTAGGTTATCCCAATCAATCAGTTCTGGATGAAGCAGGGGTAAGTTGTAGTCATCTTCATTATTAGGTGTTTCAAGATTCATGATGTAATAATCATAGATTGGCATAGAGAAGGTAATGTCATATATAGAACTCTCTTGAGGATACACTAGTAGAAATATGGTCAATAAATGATCTGGTGACTAAAAATTTTAGTCACGATAAGTAAAAATGACTAAATTTTAGTCATTTTTTGCAACACAACTATAAATGACTAAATCAATGACTAATTTGGTCATCGGGTAAGAAAACACAACTATAAATGACTAAATAAATGACTAATTTGGTCATTGGGTAAGAAAACACAACTATAAATGACTAAATAAATGACTAATTTGGTCATTAGCTAAGAAACACAACTAAATGATTAGTCACATAAATAAAAATGACTAAATAAATGATTACTACTCCTTTATACTATTAGTCATGAGGTATCCTTCATTTGATAACACGTTATACAAAAGTTGGACATTAAATCAACAAGTATGGGGAATTAAATAAACAATTTCTATCACAAGAATTGGAACGTGCTCAACTACTAGGTATTTTATATTCTATGTGCATTTATACATAACTTTTGATTTATAATAGATATTTAAAAAAAAATGATCGATTGTAATATTTTTGTTTGTAAATTATTAATTATTTTAAATATTAATTTTATTTATAAATAATAAATAATTATATTAGCATATGTATTATATTTTATTTTATTTTTATTTCCATTAAAAATATAATAAGAATAAAAGTAATAACATTTCACCACTACTACATAAAAAAGAGGTTTAAGACAATTTTTAAAGATAAAATAAATATTTTCTTAAACATTTAAATTATTATTTAAATTATCTTAAAATATCTTAAATTAAAGATAACAAATCGATTGGGTGGATTCACTCACTATCTATTTTACATGGAGTCAAATTGAAAGGAACAAGACATGCAAATGTAAATATTTTAAAGGTCACATGTCATGCCCACTTTTCGCAAGATGGAAACATGACACATGAATACACAAAATTTAGAAATAATATGTTTAAAACTGCAAATAGTGAGGAAGGAAATAGATAAAATAATTTGCCTCCAACCATACGAACCTAGCGTTGTGGTTATGTGTTAGTCCCTCTAGTTAAAAAAAATCCAAGGTATTTAAAGTTTTAATAAGGTCATCTACTTCAATGGTACCCTCAATAGCCATTGTCATTTTCTATGAAACAATTTTTGTTACTACTTATCAAGTTTCCATTAGTTTTTATATTCAAAGTCATACTATATATTCTAGTTGGTTAGCACTACCAAATCATGCAGTCGGTATAAACAGAGAAGTCGGTATGCATAGTCTAGTCGGTTATAGAAGAAAGTAGTCACAGAACGCAATATACACGGAGCAGTAAAGTTAACACACCGAGTTGATATTCACCGAGTGAAACGTGTTACCAGATACATTGAACCTAGACATGCATATGAAATCGTGTTACAAGATCGAGGCACATCTAACCGTTATTACATTGGAAATTGCACTAGAATATTGTGTTTGATTGCGAGGTCAATCTAGCCAATGAAATATTTTGTTTAGTTATTCATTCGAGGAATCTTGTTTGTAAGATCGAAGCAATGAATTGGATCACTGTTTTAAGAGATCTATATATACAACATTATTGAAGTGTATGTATGCATAAAGGAAGACTATTATAGAGACACAGAGGTCACCGAGAAGGTTTTCAGAGAACAGTCGAAGAACAGAGTAAACAAAAGGGTTTACCGAGTTACTATATGGGTTACCGAGGTATGCTATAAGCAAGGTAATCTTATTCTGATCACATAGAATCTGCTATAGCATTTTAGATGTAAAGTTGCAGATGTTTGTAATGATTTTATTGTAATATTGTGAAGTTGAAAGAGAAACCTTTAACAGGGTAAAAGACTCTAACCAAGTCTATAAATTGTAAAGCCTCTAACCAGGTGCAACATTCAGAATAAATGTTGTAAAATCCTTTAGCAAGGTAGATCTAACATATCTTGTTACTCCTAATAGGGTAAGCTATCAGAAATAGCTAAATGTAGCTCTAACAGAGCATTCTTTATTATTGCAGTAGTGAAGTTGTGGGTGCCATCCCCACCACAATTTTTCTCTCTAACCAAGAGTTTCTGCATAACCAAAATATATGTGTTATGGAGTGAATCATGTATGAGTGTTATTTGTTTGTTTTAACTTTATTTTATGTTACTGCACTATTTTGTTTATGCATAACAATAAGGTTATTATTCAAGAAATGTTTTGAAGTACTCATTTACCCCTCCCCTCTTAGTACATTAGCTTTCCATATTGGGCCTAACAATTGGTATCAGAGCTTGAATCTTGGAAAAGGGTTTAACTACCTAAAGAGAAAGATCTTATCAACGGAAGGCTATAAATAATCTAAGAGGATTGTGTATCTGCAAGAAGAGCTGGATCATGCAAATCAAGTGATTGCATACATGCAAAGGCAAATGCAAAAATATCTGAAAGTAAGAAGAAGATTATCTGATGACTTGCAGGATTCTCAAGAGTTAGTGGAACAAATTGAGACATCATCTAAGAATAGTATATCTGAAGAGACTGAAGAAATGATTGGAGTATTGAAAGAAAAGAACAAAGTATTGACTGATCAACTAAAAGCAATGAAAAGAGAACATGAACATTTCAGTACACAGATGACTGAAAATCTAGATGCATTGAGGACATCAAACGATAAAGCAAGAGATCTACAAAGAGAGAAACAATAACTTGAAGTCTTAGTATCTGATAAGAATGATGAAATCATAAGGTTAACTGGGATTCAACAAAATATGACAGATCAACTAGGTTATGCACATCATGAAGCAATTCTAAAGAATGATGAAAATCAAGCATTAAAACTTGAAGTATCAAGGTTGACTGATGAACTTGAAACAGAGAAGAAATCCAAAGAAACATTGAAGAAGAGTTATGATGCATCAAAGATGTTGGATGAGCAACTGAATACAAGAAGACCCAACAAAGATGTAGGACTCAGTTACAAAGGAAAAGAATCAACCGAGAAAGGAATTCATACTACCGAGAGAGGAGAATCATCAAAGCAAACTGGAAATAGGAATAGCATCAAAAGGAAGAAGCCTATTTGCTACTATTATGGAAATCAAGGTCATACTACCAACATATGCCAAATTAGAAAAGGTAAGCAACCGAATATCACTAAGTCCAATGGATATTGTTATAGTTGCAATAAATATGGTCACACATCTAATCAATGTAGGACAAAGTTTGTTAACAACTATCAGAAGGAAAAATTCAAAGGGTTTTGTAGAAACTGCAATAGATATGGACATAGTACTGAGAAGTGCTGGTCTAAGCAAAAGAACTACATGTGGTGTCCACACTGAGCAAATACTAGAGGTTACCGAACTCATATAGATCCTTACCAACAATATGTAGCAGTACCATGGGATTACAATACAAGGATATGGTGTGAATGTTGTGGAAGATATGGACATATTAGTGCCAATTGTTTTATAAGGTTTGGAATCAACAACCGAAGATCATGGAAAAATCCTGGTATGGCATGTTTTCATTGTCACAAAGCTGGACATTTAGCTGGAGATTGCAGAGATAAACCTAGAAGAAACACTGAAGAGATAAAAGAAAAATTGAAAATAATTTGGAAAAAGAAGGAAATCATGTCAGATGAAGAAAGCACCTTACCTACCGAGTTAGGTGCATCTATTCCAAATTAATCAGAAAAGGTATGAAGGGACTGCATTCTCTAAAGGTTAAATCATAACAGTTCCTATTCTACTATGTACAAAATTCAAAAATCTGCATAGTTAAGATGCATTAGTAAGTTTGAAATTCTATCAAAAGTACTTTATAGGAAACCTGTCAAGTCGGTGTATACAGGAAGCCTGTCAAGTCGGTAAATGAAGGAAATTTGGTTACTCGATTAAAATGAAAAAAAGGAGTAAATCGGTTAAAGGTGAACCAAGTGCATTTAATGTTTTGACCTAACTCACACGGAGCCCGATAAGGTATTTTGTGTACTTAAAGGTATTTTCATGGTCATTTTCATTCACCAAGTTTTCAAGAGAGTAGAGAAGAGCGAATCAAGGCGATCAAACTTCATTTAGAGTGAATTTCAAGGTATTTAGATCAAATCTCATCACATTGTTAAGTTGGTTTAAGATCTTGTCAAATTGCTATTATCTACCAAGTGTGAAGCATCAGTCATTTGTAAACCGTCAAACCCTAAGGATAGTTTCTAAGTTTTTACCTAAAATATACAATGGTGCCCAAGATCCAAGATCCTGTAGTTGTCAAGAATGTGGAGAAGCCCTCGCTAAAGTACTCTTTGACTCCTAAAGTCGCCTCTTAATCGGATGACAAAACCGCATTTTCACTCATCCCGGATCGAGACTTATTAGTCGAAGATGTTAGATTCTTCACCAAATGTCGTGTTGAAGAACTCGGTCATGTTGAGATTAGTGACACATATGATGAACTTTGTATCGATGGCAAAATGGATAGCAAGTACAAGCATATCAAAATCAAGGGATTAACTGAAGCCCTAGCCTATCCCCGTGTGTTCAAACCCCAGTGGGTTAAGTTTGTTTTAAGCAAAGTTCATGATCAAAATCACCAAGGAAATCATTCATGTGATCACTGGGTATCCTATCTATGATCATGCACGAGCACAAAAAATGGTATCACAGAAGGAGTTAATCAGTCTAACTGGAGTAGAATCTGATTATCAAGGACTGAAATTGAACAATGTTACTGATGCAGAAATTAAGTTTGCAATTAGAGTAATTGGTTACTGTTTCTTCCAATCAGCAAGGGAAAATAGTGTACCATGTGCTGCAGTTGACTTAGCCTATAAAATAGTGAAAAAGGGAATGAAAGTAGATTTATGTGAAGTGCTACTAAAGAACTTGTTTGAGAACTTGAACATAATAAGGAAACCAAAGAAGAACAACTCGACAAACACATTAAAGTTTGGTTCACTTCTTGTATGCATGTTTTTCTACTTTGAGAAGTTCTTTCCCTCAGTCGGTAAAGTATTTTGGGAGCTACACCGGCCTATCACCCATCAAATCAATGATTTTATCAAGAAGTTGGGAGATAATTTTAATGATATCATGGATGACTATTTCAGCAAATTTCAAGAGAAGATGCACAACAGGTACCGGATTCCACCACAGCTGGTAGAGAAATATAAGGATGATATATGTTTTGAGGTAGACACCGATTACTATTATGTGAATGTTGTTGAACCAAGGACTCAATTTTTGCCACCAATGGGTTATGAGATTGAATATGATATCACACAACAACAAATTGATGCCTATCTTTCATTGCCGAGGCATGCTACCGAACTAAGATATGGAACTTATGAAGAGGTGAAAGACAAAATAAAAATGAGCATTGTAGTACCCAAGGCTACAAGAAAGGCTACAAAGATGATAAAGGTTTTATCTGAGAAATTCGGAGAAGAATCCTCCTCTATACCTGTTAAAGGCACTCTTGCCATTATCGAAGAGGAATCAGAAGCTCAAGAGGCAGCAATAACATTAAGTACCGAGTTGCCTAAGGGTAAAGTTTTGAAAAGAAAGAAATAGGACATTTCAAAGGCCCTACCGACTCCACCAACAAAGAGACCTAACACTAGAGCATCAGGTGCATCACTGAGTAAGAAACAAAAAAGTTTTACTGCACCCAAGGTAACCAAGACCTACAAGAAATCTACTCAGAGACTCATTCTGGCAAAAGAGTCTAGTGATACAGAATCCGATGATGCAAACAAATTTCAGATTGTAAAAAGCAAGAAGGTAAATATTCATAGTGTTGAAAACTTTTGTGCCAATCTTAAAGAATATGGTGGATTTGCAGGATTTAGATATGTCAAGTATGAGACTAGGAATAATGATGAGAAGCGACAAATTGAAGAAGCTATCATCTGCACACTTCTAAAGTTTTGGCTAGCTCTATTAGAACTAATAAAGTCACTTCCGAGTGAATTATACTTACATATTGATAACAGATGGAAATATGCAATGGAATTAGAGAAATAAATAAGAGAAAGAAGTCTAGTCCATCTATTTCCTGATATGTATGTAGCAGAAATTAAAGAACATTTGACAACCTACAATTCTAAATTTCTTGTCAAACAAAGAGCCTTAAAATTGATGAATGGGCTATACATTGATGTAGAAAATGAGACAAAAGCCAAGTGGTAGGAAATCTTCAAATTGAAGGATGTCGGTGAACAATCTCAAGTTGTAATTGTTGATGTCATCGAGCAAGATCCTGATGTCATCTAGCAAGGTCCCGATGCTACCAAGCAAGACCTAGCTGACACTATTCAAATTGATGAAGATGTCATGGATTCAGAAGCACCAGAGCAGGAAATGATAGAAGGCACTACTAATGCAAAACTTGTATCTAGTGAATTTGTCTTAGAACAAGTTCAGCCTTATCCGTCGGTCAAGCCACCTGTCTCTACCAAAGCTCCTAAGGATACAGAACACGGCACCAAAGGTCATAAGTCTGAAGCAGCAGAAGATACAACTAAAGATCAGATGTCTCAAGCACCGTCAAGCACTGAAACCGACCAAAGTGGTTGTTACAACTGAGACCCCTAGTACCGAAACACCCAAGGACACCACAACAGCTATAGGAACTGACCAAAGTGTTGCATCTACCGAGCAACCTACCAAGGTTCAACAAGCCTCACAAGCACTTGTCTTAGTACAACCGACCAAAGGTAAAGAGAAGAAGGTGAGAAAGCATAGTTTCAAAGTTGATTTAACTAAACCGATAGTGTTGCCTAATGTGGATATCTCAAAATTAAAAGGGCAAGCACTTATTGATTTCGATGAACTATGCAAAGAAAAGGCCAAACAAGAAAAATAATTGGCCATTCAAAAGAAGAATAAAGTACTACAGACTACTAACAAATATGCTACCTTCAGCAACAGTGTCAACCGATGCAACCATCCACATTCAACTAGATGAACTCCTTACTCAAATAGAAACATCTAGAGTTGATGCATTTGAGTACTTGAGCAAGCTAAAAGATAAAGAGCTTATTGCAAAGATGATAGAAGAGGTACAAAAATCTCTCGCTATAGGGAAAGTAAAGCTTGTCAAATTCATTGCTGAGTTGTCCCCTCAACTCAAGCATATTCTTTATTTATTTCAGAAACTTTGTACATTTTCCTTATTCATTAAAGATATCAAGAATAAAACTGATGCAATTGAGAAAGAGATCATTGATATCTCAACCACTGAGCCTAATTCAGTTCAAAATTTTTATACCAAGATTCAACAGATCATGGCTCAATAGTTAGAACTCAGAAATGAAGAGCATAAGATCAGGATGGATATAATGACCCTCTAGACATTATTCCTTCCTCATCTCTCATCAGTTCAAGGGAAGATTAACCAAGCTACATGCCTATCTACTACACAAGAGGGAAGCACTCTTGATGGCTTAATATCACTATTAGCTAATATTCAAGCACAAAATTCTTTAATGGAAAGTGTAAAGGATGCACTCTCAGTCGCACTCACCGACGCCTAGAACAAGTATAAATCTATTTTCGATCAGTTACCGCCTCCGGATGGAAATTAAGTTTTTGATGTTTGTCAAAAAAAGGGGAGTAATACTACATAAGGGGAGGAGTATACTATATTTGGAGAGTGATATAGTTTTGGTAATACAATTTTGAGTATTGCATACAGGGGAGTATATCGAGAAAAGCATGCAGAGCACAAGCATAGAACAGAACAGAACATGCAAAATCCGAGTTATATACAGAATAATGATAAGGGGAGTATATCTGCATATACTATTTCATTGACTATTGTATATATTGTCAAGTGTAGTCATTTTGCAAAGTATATAGATTTTTGAGTTATGACTTTGAAAGTAGTTTTTGTCCAACATCTCAACTAATGTCAAAAGGGGAGATTGTTACTACTTATCAAGTTGCCATTAGTTTTTATATTCAAAGTCATACTATATATTCTAGTCAGTTAGCACTACTGAATCATGCAGTTGGTATAAACAGAGAAGTCGGTATGCACAGTCTAGTCGGTTACATAAGAAAGCAGTCACAGAATGCAGTATACATCAAGCTGTCTATTGAGTATCTTTTTATGTCTACCGAGTAGCAAAGATGACACACCAAGTTGATATACACTGAGTGAAACGTGTTACCAAATTCATTGAACCTGGACATACATATGAAAACGTGTTACAAGATCGAGGCACATCTAACCATTATCACATTGGAAATTGCACTAGAAGATTGTGTATGATTTTGAGATCAATCTAACCAATGTAATGGAGTGAATCATGTATGATTATTATCTGTTTGTTTTAACTTTATTTTATGTTACTACACTATTCTGTTTATGCATAACAGTAAGGCTATTATTCAAGAAATGTTTTGAAGTACTAATTCACCCCTCCCCTCTTAGTACATTAGCTTTCCATATTGGGCCTAACAATTTTAAATAAATTTCCCAACTTGGGCGTGAGAATTAAGTAGTAGAGAATCTTGCATGTTGTTGGTGGTCCATAAGAGTACACAATAATTGTTGGACTCATTGAGAGTTTGGAACGTGAGTCATTATAAAAGAGTTACATGTCAAATATGTTGTTTATTATTGGTATGGAGGTTAATTTTGTTATCCATGACTCATTGAGAGTTACATTTACTATTCTAAAAAGAAACTCTTCATTTTAGATATGAGAGTTTTTGCATTTCACTACGACTTGATAGGACATTGTTTTGGAAAACTCTTTGTGATATTCTTCCATTTCTCTTTAAAATGAGAACATAATTATACAATAGTTTCCTAGGCAACTTTGATAATTCTAAAACTTCCTACCTGAAAAATAATTGAGCAAAATTATTCTAGAACATTTTTACTTCAACTCTTGCTCTTTTTGACCAATTTTCTCTAACATGTTTGTAGCAACAGACTAACACAAAAAAAATATCTTTCAAATGCTAGAATCTTTACAGAAAAGTAGTGGCATTTACCTAATAAAAATAGAAGCACCCATCTCTTTTCTCCAAGATCTGTTTACCTTGATGCCCAGCTCATTCAAGGTTTTGCTTGCCCAGAAACCCACCAATCTGCTTAATGTTGAACAAGATCTCCATCGTATACTTAGTCAAGAGGTACATATTTAGATTCTCTTTTTGCTTATTTTTAAATCTTGAAAATAGGGCAATATTTTAGCGTTTTATGTTTAAATTGTAAAATGATTTGAAGGGAAACTCATGGTTTTTAGTAATTAAAAATTGATAATATGTCGTAAACCCAACAACTAGGCAGCTATTTCGAATTTCTCTGAGCTCTTTTTTTATTGTTGGGGAAGGAATTTTTTTTCAAGGGTTTTAATTCTTACAATTTGCAGAATGCTCATATTAGGGATTATAGGAAGTTTATTAATTATTATTACATGATTTTAAGTAATCTCGATGATTAATTTAATATTAAGTAGTGTTTTGGTCATTAGATTGAAAGCACTCGTTATTGAAGAACACAATCGTTGTTTAATGAGCTAGGAGGCACACATTTGGAATATTTGCATTTACATTTTTAAAAATGTTTTAAAAATGGAAGCATCGTAATTATATTACATGGAAATGTAACAGGGTTGAGTTCAAACCCCATACTGACATGTTCCACACCGAGATAGCTTCAATCTCTCCCTTGAGATAGAATAAAATAAGGTTAAAAAATTGTAAATGACCCACCAAAGTATTGTTCAAATCCTGGACATCAGAATCCAAAGTGAGTTTATTAATCCCTCCTCAGTCAATGCAGCCCCCCAAAATAATAAGATTTAAAATTCTACCAGCTCTCCAAATGTGGTGCAACATGTTAATAAAATATCATGTAAATATTAGTCACCTAACGCTAAGGGAAAATTTGTTAAAGAAACTAATGCAAGCCAAGGTTGCAAATTTAAATGTATAGAAACATATAGAAGGTCAAAACAATTATTTCCAACCATTTAGTAGCATTATTAGGTTTTTATTCTTTCTCTATGATTAACAACTTTTTTGAGATAGCATACATCACAAGGGTTAAACTTTGCTTAGCTTTATAACATAAAAGAACAAAATCAGGAGTGTTTATTGAGAAAATAAATGGTGCAATTTTTTTGTAAAATTTTGAAATCCGAATTTGGAAGAAATTTTTCTAATTATAAATATTGCAATCCTAATTGGATTTATGACCACAAAATTTCGTGGCATAATTTTTGGCTACTGAGTTTATATGCAGCAACTTGTTGAAATTTCTAGTGAGATGTATTCTGGTCTTTGAAAGTTTTTTAGCAGTTCTTATGGAAAATAAATAATTAGTTATGTTTGAAAGATTAATTTGTGAATCATTTCTCATTTGTGAGTGTTTTTGTTGTTATTGGCTAATTTTCATGGTGGCAGGTTTTATCAGAGGGAGACGTGATATGTCTTTTGTAGCAAAGAATCTCTCTCATTCTCAGCATGATTTTAGGGTTTGCATAAATATCAAATGGTGTGTCAAGATATCTGATTCAAGCATTGAAATGGTTGTTGTTTAGTGCAAAGAACTTTGGTTTCTTGATCTTTCTTACTTACATGTATGTGGATTTCAATCCAGTCCTATTTGTTCCTGGAAAATAAAACTAGTTATTAAAACATGCTTGTATAATTTTATTTCAAGGTTCATTGTTTGATCTTTGTATGATAAGAACATAATAAAAAATAATTTATGATAATATGCTAACCAAATGATATTAATTGATTCTGTAGGGTGTTTTTATTATTTTATATGTATGATAAACTAGGCTGGTATAAGGAGATAGTAAATAGCATCATTATGTTGCATTTGCCCTTTATCCTACATTGACAAGTCCTCATTTGATTGATAGGCCAAGGTTTTTTTGTTTACAAAAGTAGGGATCTAAGAGGTTCAAGTATATGCAGAACCAACTAGTACTAATGCTGGTGATATAATATAAGAGCAAAACATATTTTTTCCTTTTATGGTTAAAAAGGAATTTTCTTCTATTGTAGAATTTATTGATCCTAAAACATGTAGATATCCATCATTGCCAATTCATTATTTTGTATAATCCTTGGGAGATATATTCTATGTGTTGTTCATACATGTAGCTTATTGGTGGATTTTCTTGAGCCCATTCCATTAGTATTCCCTAAAAAAGGTTAGAGTCCATTAGCATAAATCAGAGAAATGGTTTGACAGATTCTATGCTTGGTCACATGAATCCTGCAATGTTCATTGATGAAAATTACTATTGGCCTTTTATGCAAAAAATAATATTTCTAGTGCTAAAAAAGGTCAATCCTATAAATTCTTAGGATTGTTGATCATCGGGGAGCATTCTTTTTAAATGGTAAAATTCATATTCATTGTCATTGTAGTGTCAAAAAGAAGAGTTGAACTCAGTGATACTCTTAATGCAATGCTTTGTGTTGCAAAAACCAAACAAATCTATAGCTTCTATGGCACAACTTGAGTGCCTAGAGACCTTGGTATTGGTTGGGCGTGTCTCTATAGATGCTGAAAGCCTTGATTTTATGAACGATGGCTTCAAATCACTCCAGGTATGTTGGAAATTATTGCATCAATATTGGAAATATTTGCCCATCATTCTAAAGTCATTGGTTACGTAATGTTCTTCTATTGTATTTTTAAAGCTTATTTTTTGAACAATCTTAGGATAATGGGTTGGATGGTGCAACAACCTTGGAAGATGATAATAGCTGGTTTTGTTCTTGCATGTGCTTTACCTAGTTTTCTAATTGGACATTATAGCATGTTGCACTTGTTCTTAAAACTTTGAGACTAGATATTAGTTGGGATTTCGACAATTTTTGTTATAATTACGTGATAGTTGGATGATTCTATGTCATAGAGACATGACATTTCAAAGTGTTAGAATGTGAGTTTCAATGGCATAATCTTTGTTACAAGTGATTCTATACCCTTGCAACAACTTGGTTTAGATGATGGCATGACCTATCTTTGATAAGCTTGTTTTAGGTGTCTCATTGCATGCATATGTATTTTGTGAACAACAGGTCACAAGTGTTCTTTTTACATCTTTGCAAAAGTTTGAATGTCACCAGTCAATTAAATTTGATGGTAGTGAAGTTTTCAAATCAAGGCTTGAGTCTATTGGGAAGAGCTACAAATATTTGCAGGAACTAAGCTTACAATTACTTTGCCTAGACAAAACTCTGATTACTAAGATAATTAATACACTAGGTTTAAGAGAATGTCATAAAATTACGAACTTGTGATAGTAATGTTAATTATAATTTATAATTACAAATTAAAATTTTTGATGTTTTAAAGAAAATCAAGGTTCATAATTCATATGCAGTTGCATGAAACTATATGAACAATTTCACATGCTTGCCAAAATAGATAATGAGTTACAGAGCCTTGCTATTGACAAACATTTGATAAATGCTTCTTTGTAGGGATTGGACTCCTTTTCAGGATACCAAACATGAGCCGGATCCACATGATACGAGGGGAATAATCAAGCCAGGGCCCTTCAACATGGCAATGACTTCTCCAAGACACCAAGCTGAGTCTGTGTAGCCTTTAGAAAATATGAGAATGTGTATGGCATAGCTCTCAATTTCTTTTTCCAAGATAAACCCAATCATTTATCATTTTTCCAATTTGTCACTATCTAAGAAAACATTGAGTCATGTTGTAGATAGAGCATGGTAGAGATGATAAACATGTCTTCCTCACATCTAGTCCCTTGACACTCATAAACACATGAAACCTTTTACTATTGTGGAAGGCAAGTTTAGCTGTGAGAGGCTTGTATATGGTTAAGGTAGGCATTGAGGGTCCATGAGAAGTAGAAGTAGATGTAGATGGTGCTAATTTTTCAAGCTATGATGACAAGGGTCCAATACTATTAGGGAGTTTATGTAACCGCAAACACCATTTCAAATTCAAGTGTTGCAGATGTGACAAGTTTCCAATTGTATCAGGAATACTATTTAAACTCCAACACCATTCCAAGTTTAAGTGTTGCAACTATGATAGGTTGCCAATGGTGTTAGGGAGTCTATTCAAATGACAACACTCTTTCAAGTTTAAGTTTTGTAGTTGTGCCAAGTAGCTAGTGTTATGAAGAAGGTTATTTAAATTCAGACAACTTTTCAATCCTAAGTGTTATAACTATGATTACATACAATTGCCCAAGCCCAAATTTTGTAGCTATGAGAGGTTGCCAGTGATCAATTACAAGTAATAGTTATCATCTAGTTGCAAAATATTCAATTGCCCGATGTTACCCACAAATCTGAGGTGACATGGCTTTCTTAGTACTCCATTCATCCTCCTTATTGTTGTAAGAAGCTTCTTTAGTGCTCTTTTCTTCTCAATTGCAACATGAAAATTTGTCAAGCTTAACCATATAAAAATTGGAGTAAGTATGGCTAAGAATTCTTCTGCAATACCTTCAATAAGCATATCTTGTAAATGAATATAATGAAGACTAGGTATGTACAACATTTCTAGCCTTTGTGGAGTTCCTGCATTGAGCCGCAAGCAAGAGAAATTGAAGTTTCTAGACATAGTTCTTAAATGGGTAGCCTCCCATAGTCAAGTACCTAGTTTATATTTTCTAGCAATGGCCCATCCCATATCTTGCAAATGGTCATGCATCTCAAATACACCTTCATCATTAATCCTACCCCCACTGATTCGAAAATATCTTTCCCACTAGGAAAAAAATTACAGGAGATATAACAACAAATCTTTTGAGAGAATGGGTGTGTTCCTTGCAAACAACCTCTAGATTCCATGCTTGGTCGTACAAGTTCCATTGCAAGTATAATAGTTTTGATAAATTTATGATTGCTATTTTGGTGTCAGCAATGTTATGTCTTTGCAGAGTGTTCAAGTTGAAGAAGATCAAATGTAGTAATTGTACACACATAAAATTGGCTATGAACAATTAAATTAATATTTAATATTTATTTAATGTTTATTCTGTTAGGCCGAATATGGAAAGCTAATGTACTGAGAGGGGAGGGGTGAGTCAGTACTCCAAAACTTTTCTTGAATAATAACTTTACTGTTATGCATAAATAGAATAGTGCAGTAACATAAAATAAAGCTAAAACAAATAGATAACAATCATACATGATTCACTCCATAACACATATATTTTTGTTACGCAGAAACTCTTGGTTAGAGAGAAAAACTATGATGGGGATGACACCCACAACTTCACTACTACAATAATAAAGAGTGCTTGGTTAGAGCTACATATTAGCTATTTTTGATAGCTTACCCTATTAGGAGTAACAAGATTTGTTAGATCTACCTTGCTAAAGGATTTTACAACATTTAATCTAAATGTTGTACTTGGTTAGAGGCTTTACAATTTATAGACTTGATTAGAGTCTTTTACCTTGTTAAAGGTTTCTCTTTCAACTTCACAATATTACAATAAAATCATTACAAATATCTGCAACTTTACATCTGAAATGTTATAGCAGATTCTATGTGCTCAAAATAGATTACCTTGCTTATAGCATACCTCAGTAACCCATATAGTAACTCGCTAAATCCTTTTGTTTACTCTATTCTTTGACTGTTGTCTGAAAACCTTCTTAGTGACCTCTGTGTCTCTGTAACAGTCTTCTTACAGTCAAGCACACACCCTTAAATCATGCTGTATAAATAGATCTCTTAAGACGATGATCCAATTCATTGCTTCGATCTTACAAACATGATTCCTCAAATGAATAACTATACAAAATATTACATTGGTTAGATTGATCTCAAAATCATACACAATCTTCTAGTGCGATTTCCAATGTGATAATGGTTAGATGTGCCTCGATCTTGTAACACGTTTTCATATGTATGTCCAGGTTCAATGAATTTGGTAACATGTTTCACTCAGTGTATATCAACTTGGTGTGTCATCTTTGCTGCTCGGTAGACATAAAAAGATACTCAATAGACAGCTTGATGTATACTGCATTCTGTGACTGCTTTCTTATGTAACCGACTAGACTGTGCATACCAACTTCTCTGTGTATGCTGACTACATGATTCGGTAGTGATAACCGACTAGAGTATATAGTATGACTTTGAATATAAAAACTAATGGCAAATTGATAAGTAGTAACAATCTCCCCTTTTGACATTAGTTGAGATGTTTGACAAAAACTACTTTCAAAGTCATAACTCAAAAATCTATATACTTTGCAAAATGACTATACTTGACAATATATACAATAGTCAATGAAATAGTATATTCAGATATACTCCCCTTATCATTATACTGTACATAACTTTGATTTTGCATGCTCGGTTCTATGCTTGCTTGCTCTACTTACTATCCTTGGATACTCTGCATACTCTGCTTGGTATACTCCCCCTGTATACAATACTCTGAATACTGTATCAAAACTGTATCACTCCCCCTTTTTGACAAACATCAAAAACTTTAATTTCCATCTAGGGGTGGTAACTAGTCAAAAATGGATTTGTACTTTTTTTGGGCGTCAGTGAGAGCAACAGAGAGTGCATCCTTTACACTTTTCATTAAAGAATTTTTTGTTTTTATATTAGCCAATAGTGATATTAAGCCACCAAGAGTGCTTCCCTCTTGTGTAGTAGATAGGCGTGTGGATCGATTAATCTGTTCTTGAACTAATGAAAGATGAGGAAGGAATAATGTCTGGGGTGTCATTATATCCATCCTGATCTTATGTTCTTCATTTCTTAGTTCCAATTGTTGAGTCATGAGCTGTTGAAGTTTGGTATAAAAATTCTGAACTGAATTGGGCTCTGGGGTCAACTTATTTGAGAGATCGGTGATCTCTTTCTCAATTGCATCAGTTTTATTCTTAATGTCTTTAATGAATATAGAAAATGTATAGAGTTTTTGAAATAAATAAAGAATGTGCTTGAGTTGAGGGGACAACTCAGCAATGAGTTTGACAAGTTTGACTTTGCCAATAGCTAGAGCTTTCTGTACCTCTTCTATCATTTTTGCAATAAGCTCCTTGTCTTTTAGCTTGCCCAAATATTTAGATGCATCAACTCTGGATGTTTCTATTTGATTAAGGAGTTCATCTAGTTGAATATGGATGGCTGCATCGGTTGACACTATAGCTGTAGGTAGCATATCTGTTAGCAGTGTCTTCACCTTCTGAAGTACTTTATTCTTCTTTTGTATGGCCATCTGTTTTTCTTGTTCGGCCTTTGCTTTGCATAGTTCACCAAAATAAATGAGTGCTTCCCCCTTTAATTTTGATATATCCACATTAGGCAACACTATTGGTTTAGATAAATCAACTTTGAAACTATGCTTTTTCACCTTCTTCTCTTTACCTTTGGTTAGTTGGACCAAGACAATAGCTTGAGAGGCTTGCTAACCCTTGGTAGGTTTCTTGGTAGAGGCAACACTTTGGTTGGTTCCTATAGCTGCTATGGTGTCTTTTGGTGTCTCAATACTGGGTGTCTCAGTTGCTACATTTTCGGTGCTCGAAGGTGCTTGAGAGGTCTATTCTAGAGTAGTATCTTCTCCTGTTGTAGACTTGTAACCTTTGGTGCCTTGTGTTGTATCCTGAGGAGCTTTGGTAGAGACAGATTGAGTGATCGGTGGATAAGGCTGAACTTGTTCTAATACGGATTCACTAGATACAAGTTTTGCATATGTAGTGCCTTCTACCATTTCCTACTCTGGTTCCTCTGTATCCATGACATCTTCATCTATTTGAATAGTGTCAGCTGGGTCTTGTTCGGTAGCATCAGGACCGTGCTCGGTGACATCAAGATCGTGCTCGGTGACATCAATGATTTCAACTGTAGATTTTTCACTGGCATCCTTGATTTTGAAGATTTCCTGCCATTTTGCTTTAGTCTCATTTTCTACATCAATATATAGCCCATTCATCAGTTTTAAGGATCTCTGTTTGACAAGAAATTTTGAATTGTAGGATGTCAAATGTTCCTTTATTTCTGCTACTGTCATATCAGGAAATAGATGGACTAGACTTCTTTCTCTAATTTTTTTCTCTAATTCCATTGCATACTTCCACCTATTATCAATATGCAAGTAAAGTTCATTTGGAAGTGACTTTACTAGTTCCAATGGAGCTAACCAGAACTTGAGAAGTGTGCAGATGATAGCTTCTTCAATTTGTCTCTTCTCATCATTATTTCTAGTTTCATACTTGACATATCTAAATGAACCAAATCCACCATATTCTTTCAGATTAGCAAATAAGTTGTCAACACTATTATATTTACCTTCTTGCTCTTGACAATCTGGAATTTGTTTGCATCTTCAGATTTTGTATCACTAGACTCTTTTGCCAAAATGAGTCTCCAAGTAGATTTCTTGTAGGTCTTGGTTACCTTGGGAGCAGTAACACTCTTTTGTTTCTTACTCGATGATGCAGCTGATGCTCTTGTATTAGGTCTCTTTGTTGGAGGAGTTGGTAGGGCCTTTGAAGTGTCCTGTTTCTTTCTTTTTAACACTTTACCCTTAGGCAATTCGGTGCTCAGTGTTATAGCTGCCTCTTGAGCTTCAGATTCCTCTTCGGTGATGGAAAGAGTGCCTTTGATAGGTGTGGAGGAAGAATCTTCTCCAAATTTCTCCATTAGAACCTTTATCATCTTTGTTTCTTTTCTTGTAGCTTTGGGTACTACAATGCTCATTTTTACTTTTCCCTTTACTTCTTCATAGGTTCCATACCTCAGCTCGGTAGCATGCCTTGGTAATGTAAGAAATGCATCAATTTGCTATTATGTGATGTCAAAGTCAATCTTGTAACCCATAGGTGGCAAAGATTGAGTTCTTGGTTCCACAACATTCACAAAACAGTAGTCAGTGTCTACCTCAAAGCATATATCATCTTTATATTTCTCCACTAGCTGGGGTGGAATTCGTAACCTGTTGTGCATCTTCTCTTAAAATTTATTGAAATAATCATCCATTATGTCATTGAAATTATCACCTAGCTTCTTGATAAAGTCATTAATCTGATGGGTGATTGGTCGGTGTAGCTCCCAAACTACTTTACCGACTGATAGAAATAATTTTTCAAATTAGAAAAAATGCATACAAGAAGTGAACCAAACTTTAGAGTATTTGCCAAGTTGTTCTTATTCGGCTTCCTTATTGTGTTCAGATTCTCAAATATGTTCTTCAGTAACACTTCACATAAATCAACTTTCATTCCCTTTTTCACAATTTTATAAGCTAAGTCAACTGCTGCACAGGGTACACTGTTTTCCCTTGCTGATTGGAAGAAACAGTAACCAATTACTCTAATGGCAAACTTAAGTTCTGCATCAGTGACATTGTTTAGTTTCAGTCCTCTGTAATCAGATTCTACTCTGGTTAAACTGATGAATTCCTTTTGTGATATCATTTTCTGAGCTTATGCATGATCATAGATAGGATAACCGATGATCACATGAATAATTTCCTTGGTGATTTTAAATGGTTGCTCTTCTAGCCACATGAAATCATCATGAACTCTGCCCAAAACAAACTTGACCCATTGGGGCTTGAACACATGAGGATAGGTTAGGGCTTCAGTTAATCCTTTGATTTTGATGTGTTCATACTTGATGTTTAATACACCATCGGTACATAGTTCATCATAGGTGTCTCTTATTTCAACATGACCGAGTTCTTCAACATAGCATTTGGTGAAGAATCTCACATCTTCAACTAAGAAGACCCAATCCGGGATGAGTGAAAAGGTGGTTTTGTCATCCGGTTCGGAGGTGACTTTAGGAGTCAAAGAGTATTTTAGTGAGGGCTTCTCTACATTCTTAACAACAATGTGATCTTGGATCTTGGGTGCCATTTAGGATTTCAGGTAAAAAACTAGTAAAGAGTCCTTAGGGTTTCAGAATTTCAAATGACAGATGCTTCACACTCAGCAGATAATAACAATTTGATAAGATTGGTAAGCTAGCTTAACAGTGCGATGAGATTTGATGTAAATACCTTGAATTTGCTTTGATAGGAGGTTTGATCACCTTGGAATCGCTCTGCTTTGCTCTTTCGAAAACTTGGTAAGTGTAAATGACCGCAAAAATTCTTTTAAGTACACAAAATACCTTATCGGGCTCCATGTGGGTTAGGTCAAAAACATTAAATGCACTCGATTCACCTTTAACCGACTTACTCTCCTTTTTGTTTAAAACGAGTAATCAAATTTCCTTCATTTACCGACTTGGCAGGCTTCCTATATTCATCGACTTGATAGGTTTCTTGTAAAGTACTTTTGATAGAATTTCAAACTTACTAATGCATCTTAACTATGCATATTTTGAATTTAGTACATAATAGAATAGGAACTGTTATGATTTTAACCTTCAGAGAATGCAGTCCCTTAATACCTTTATTGATTAATTTGGAATAGGTGCACCTAACTCGGTAGGTAAGGTTCTTTCTTCATTTGACACAACTTCCTTCTTTTTCCAAATCATCTTTAATTTTTCTTTTATTTCTTCAGT
Organism: Cryptomeria japonica; assembly: GCF_030272615.1. Classification (NCBI taxonomy): domain Eukaryota; kingdom Viridiplantae; phylum Streptophyta; class Pinopsida; order Cupressales; family Cupressaceae; genus Cryptomeria; species Cryptomeria japonica. The sequence continues at coordinate 47,097,181 of NC_081414.1, read as the reverse complement.
GTCTTTTCTAGGTTGATCTCTACAATCTCCAGCCAAGTGTCCAACTTTGTGACAATGAAAACATGCCATACCAGGATTTCTCCATGATCTTCGGTTGTTCATTCCAAACCTTATAAAATAGTTAGCACTAATATGTCCATATCTTCCACAACATTCACACCATGTCCTTGTATTGTAATCCCACGGTACTGTTGCATATTGTCGGTAAGGATCTGTGTGAGTTCGGTAACCTCTAGTGTTTGCTCGGTGTGCAATCCACATGTAGTTCTTTTGCTTAAACCAACACTTCTTGGTACTATGTCCATATCTATTGCAGTTTCTACAAAACCCTTTGTATTTTTCCTTCTAATAGTTGTTAACAGACTTTGTCCTACATTGATTAGATGTGTGACCATATTTATTGCAATTGTAACAATAACCATTGGACTTAGTGATAATCGGTTGCTTACCTTTTTTGATTTGGCATATGTTGGCATTATGACCTTGATTTCCACAGTAGTAGAAAATAGGCTTCTTTCTTTTGATGTTATTCCTATTTCTAGCTTGCTTTGATAATTCTCCTCTCTCAGTAGTATGAATTCCTTTCTCGGTAGAGTCTTTTCCTTTGTAACTGAGTCTTGCATCTTTGTTGGGTCTTCTTGTATTCAGTTGCTCATCCAGCATCTTTGATGCTTCATAACTCTTCTTTAGTGTTTCTTTAGATTTCTTCTCTATTTCAAGTTCATCGGTCAACCTTGATACTTCAAGTTTCAATGCTTGATTTTCATTATTCTTCAGAATTGCTTCATGATGTGCATAACCTAGTTGATCTGTCATATTTTGTTGAATCCCAATCAACCTTATGATTTCATCATTTTTATCAGACACTAAGACTTCAAGTTGTTGTTTCTCTCTTTCTAGATCTCTTTCTTTATCCTTAGCTATCCTTAATGCATCTAGATTTTCAGTCATTTGTGTGCTGAAATGTTCATGTTCTCATTAAATTGCTTTTAGTTGATCAACCAGTGCTTTATTCTTTTCTTTCAATACTCCAATCATTTCTTCAGTCTCTTTAGATATACTATTCTTAGATGATGTCTCAATTTGTTCCACTAACTCTTGAGAGTCCTGCAAATCATCAGATAATCTTCTTCTTACTTTCAGAGATTTTTGCATTTACCTTTGCATGTATGCAATCACTTGATTAGCATGATCCAGCTCTTCTTGTAGATACACAATCCTCTGAGATTGTTTGTAGCCTTCCATTGATAAGATCTTTCTCTTTAGGAAGTTAAACCCTTTTCCAAGATTCAAGCTCTGATACCAATTGTTAGGCCCAATATGGAAAGCTAATGTACTGAGAGGGGAGGGGTGAATCAATACTCCAAAACTTTTCTTGAATAATAACTTTACTATTATGCATAAACAGAATAGTGTAGTAACATAAAATAAAGCTAAAACAAATAGATAATAATCATACATGATTCACTCCATAACACATATATTTTGGTTATGCAGAAACTCTTGGTTAGAGAGAAAAACTGCGGTGGGGATGACACCCACAACTTCACTACTGCAATAATAAAGAGTGCTCGGTTAGAGCTACATATTAGCTATTTTTGATAGCTTACCCTATTAGGAGTAACAAGATCTGTTAGATCTACCTTGCTAAAGGATTTTACAGTATTTAGTCTAAATGCTGCACTTGGTTAGAGGCTTTACAATTTATAGACTTGATTAGAGTCTTTTACCCTGTTAAAGGTTTCTCTTTCAACTTCACAATATTACAATAAAATCATTACAAATATCTGCAACTTTACATCTGAAATGTTATAGCAGATTCTATGTGCTCAAAATAGATTACCTTGCTTATAGCATACCTCGGTAACCCATATAGTAACTCGGTAAACCCTTCTGTTTACTCTGTTCTTCAACTGTTCTTTGAAAACCTTCTCAGTGACCTTTGTGTCTCTATAATAGTCTTCTTACACTCATACACACACCCTTAACTCATGTTGTATAAATAGATCTCTTAAGATGGTGATCCAATTCATTGCTTTGATATTACAAACATGATTCCTTGAATGAATAACTATACAAAATATTACATTGGTTAGATTGATCTCAAAATCATACACAATCTTCTAGCGCAATTTCAAATGTGATAACGGTTAGATGTGCCTCGATCTTGTAACACATTTTCATATGTATGTCCAAGTTCAATGAATCTGGTAACACGTTTCACTCAGTGTATATCAACTCAGTGTGTCATTTTTGCTGCTCGGTAGACATAAAAAGATACTTGGTAGACAGCTCGATGTATACTACATTCTGTGACTGCTTTCTTCTATAACCGACTAGACTATGCATACCAACTTCTCTATGTATACCGACTACATGATTCGATAGTGATAACCGACTAGAGTATATAGTATGACTTTGAATATAAAAACTAATGTTAACTTGATAAGTAGTAACATATTCTTCTATTAAATAGTTAATTTGAAAATATTAGTTTATTTAATTCATTTCATGTCTTTCTATTAATTAATTTAATTGAAATATTTTATTAATTAATTTATCTATCCCATTCCTCTAATTAATTAAATATCTAATATTTAATTATTCTTCTAATCAATTAATTAAATATCTAATATTTAATCATCTCCTTCAATCAATTAAATATCTAATATTTAATGGTTATTCTCCTATCCTATAGTCAAAATATTAAATAATTTTTTTGATTATTTAACCTCTCTTATCCAACTCACCTTCCATCTACACTTCATCTTCCCTTTGCCAACTCATCCATCATGTGGCTAAGGAAATTAATATTTCTTAAATATTAATTCATCATTTATCTTCAACTTCCAAACTTAATGAAATATTGTGTATGTACACATATTTCATAACCTCCTTCTATATTCTCTCCAACATCCCTACATCTTAGGAAGGACTTGAGTCCACTTGTCCTCTCATGCCTAAATTTTCTCCAACTATCCCTAGATTCCCTTAGTTAGCAACCCAGTCAAGGTGAGATGAGTGACACTTGTCTTTTCCTTCCCCCTTTCTCTCAACCTTCACCTTTGCTCACAACCATCCAAATCTGCAGATCTGATCATGACTGTTGATCTAAGCCACATCATATTATCCTCTCAAGGTTTATAAAATCAATATTTTTGATTGAAAGAGAGTTAGACTTCAAGTGAATTTGCAAGCTAATCATTTGTAAATCTTATGCATTCATGAGTTTTAATCTTGAAATAAATAGCAATTAGCATTTTAGTATAATCATTTTAGCATAATCATGCAGTATTGCATATCATAGAATTTGTGAACTATCAGTTATCAGTCCATTATTCATATGTCATCTTGGAAGCTATCAATGCTTGTCTGAGAGCACACCATCTGCAACAAGGAACAGTGGAGCTAGGACACAATGAGACATAAACCATGAAGGTAATATTAGTATTTTTATTTTCATATGTATTTCATGTAGTTTCATTGGTTGAGTTTGGATTTCCTATAGCATTTCCATTGGTATTTTGTGAAACTAACTTGTTAAAGGTAATATTCTGAGGATGAAATTCAAGTCAACACAGTAATTGCTTGCCATACCACATCAAAAGAGGAAGGTATGTGAAAGAACCAGTTGAAACTCCTATGTTTTGGGGCACATTCATCCTATCTTAGAGTCACCTTGACTTTATTTGAATAATTCATGTAGTTTTTGTATGGAAAAGAGAACATATTATGAGATACATTGATTTTTTGCTTGTTGATCCCACAACATCAACAATAGTAATATTTAGTTTCAAACTTGTTATGCTTGTTTTGTTACATCAAACTGAAATATCTTTCCTTCTAGTATGTTGAGTTGAATCTTGGATGTGTCTTGAGGTGTCTTTCAGTTTATTAAATATTTGGTGGTGTGTTGGGAGTGAGTTTGCTATGATTTATGAGCATTTTACATGCTATTCAAACTTTTCCAACATGTTTGTAGTGCTTTTCAGACCCGTATTAGCAATAGAACTCAACATCATTAAGATATATTGTTGCTGTTTCAAGTTGGGAAGGTTTGTTAATGATTTTGGGGTTCCATTTGATGTGTTGCAGCAGTTTATTTTCTATCAGCACCTTTATCAGCATTTAATTAATGATAATATTACATATGGACTAATATTGCAATGCTTTGGATGGTCATATTGCTAGTGAGATTTAACTTTTGGTTTATTACTGGTACTCACCCCACTGAATAAGTGAATTATTGTAATCACTCACTATTAGATACGTGGAAGAAGTTGTTTTTTATTTGTAGTACTATATAAGCTTTCTCACTGAGCAAGTGGATGTGCCCATAAGATTTCACATTGACAGGTAGAAGTGCCATTTTAATTCATTGATTAAGTGGATGTTTACTTCTCTCAGTATTGTATATGATTTCCACTAGATAAGTGGTATTGGTTGCCTTGTTCCCTGATGCTTTCCAGATTCATATATCATATGATCTATGTTGATTATTTTTCTTAGTTACTCCTAAATCCATTTGTTAATGATATAATACTATGGCAAAATTGCTTAGACATTTGAGTTGTTTGGTAAAATCAAATGATTGTTTTTTGTCAATATCTATTGCCTATGTGGCTTGAAAATTTTGACTTGGGATTTGCTTAGAAATTTGGGTTGTTTGGTATCAAATGATTTATTTTTTGTCAGTATCTGTTGTCTATGTGACTTGAACATTTTTACTCGGATATTAAAAATTTGTTACCATCAATATTCTCTCAATGGAGCAATAATGATAATAATATTATTGGACTCTTTTACTATTAAATGTTACAAGTCATCAAAGAAAATTGACAAAATAACTATATAGATTTTGTAGATTATTTCAAGTTTAATTTGCTTGCATGGAATTCGGTTCTTGATTTGTAAAACTACTCTGCCAAACTTTGGCAGGAACTTCGCTGCAATGCAGCTCTTGTTGTAGATGGGTCATGATCTAAATTGAGTTATTCATATTGATTATAAGAAATTTTGTATTCATTTTACTACTACATGTGTTAATGTTACATCATTTTGTTTTTGGTAGTGTGGAGTGCAATGTCTCATACGTATATCATGCTCTGTTTGCCTACTTTGATAGAGACAAGATAGCTTTTCTAATATTTTCAAAGCAAGCACTCTGAAACATTGGTTTTGGTGAGTAGAATGCATGGAAAAATATTTTCTCATTTATAATTTAAATTTGTAGGTACTTCAAGGAAGCTACTGATGAGGAACGAAATCTTGCAGAAATGTTAATGAAATATCAAGGTTGTATGAGACCAAGGTCTTTTGTTTGTGTTCCTTGTCTATTATGTGACATGTTTGTTGTTGCTCTTGTATGTAATAGAAATGAGAGGTGGAAAAGGTTTGTTGCAATCCATTTTGATGCCTATCATGGAGTTTGACCATGCCTATAAAGGAGATGCCCTCTATGGTGGGTTTTATATACAAAACAATCTTATATTTAATTGTTGTATATTGGAGCATTTATTTAATGCACATTACTTGACTAGATTTTCATGTTTTGATTTTTGATAACATCCATAGAGCCAGCTTTATCTCCGGAGAAGCTCACCAATAAAAAGCCTTTTAACTTTCATAGTGTAAATAGTCTTTTCTTTTATAATCTTTAAATTTTGTTGGGTATACAGATATTCCTTGGCTATATTATTGGGACTATGTCTTTAATGGTGGGTTTGATTTGTTACAAGCAGGTTGCTCAAGAAACTAATGATAGTTAGATTACAGATTACATTTAGGGTAGCTTCCTCACAAAGCAGGTTATAATCTATTCTTATTTCAACTTGAACATTTGACTACAAACTTTCTTCAAAATATATAATAATTTGGAGGGATTTTCATTTTTACAAGATTAATAAAATAGTAACATATATATTTTGGAAAATTTATTGCTAATAGTTGAAGTGATCTCATTCAGGTGGAAGGAATCAAGCAGGTTTCATAATATATTTCCCAATTGAGAAGGATAAGCAAAGGACATGGTATGCCTAGGATAAATCCAGTTTCTTATTTTGGGAAATTTTTTACTACAATGAATAGGATTTGATAAACCTAAATTTCAATTTATACTGAAATAGCATTTTAAAATTGAACTCAACTTTTTTGATGTAGTTGTATGGCATTTTGATATCAAGTGCTTCTCAATGGCAACGATGTTGCCGATACAGGAGGAGTTGTTGTTGCTTGATCTGTTTTTTCATATATCTCTTACATTTTTAGAAAGTTGTCTTTGATCCATTAATTAACATCTTTGAATGAACGCAACTGCATCTATATTTTAACCTTAACATTTATCTTATTAGTTAGAAAGCTCTGTTTTTACCTCCATCCCTGGATTAAAGACATAATACTATCTCAATTTCATATGTGCATTGATTTGATGTTATATTCAGATAATTGTTTTGTATTACATTCTATTGGAAGATGAACTCTAATGATATGTTGTAGATAACATCTAGAGTGAACTAACACCGATTTCAAATTTATTGCAATATTGTAGTCATATTACTGAGCCATTTTGATTCAGTTTAGGTAAGGTACACTCATATCTATAATTCACAGAATGGATTAAATGACATCTAGTAATATGATCAAGATAGGTTTCTTTAGATTTAAATTGCATTGTGGCCAAAT